>NC_043987.1:16574486-16844486 GCF_902150065.1 Myripristis murdjan | reverse complement strand
CTGCAAGCGGGGAAAACAACATGGCGCACACTACAGCAGGGCGAAAAGCAGCAAGAGCCAGGAGACTGCAGTCCGCCATCAGCTGATGAAAGACTTAAATATCATGGAGGATATCGATGGGAGAAAACATAGAACTAGCGACAGAAGAAAAAGAAGACTTCTTCTTCTGTATTTCTGGCTGAGTGTTGCATTATGTAAGAGAGTGGAATACGCCGAAACACGGGGGCATGCCAAGTAACATGTAAACGGAATATTCCAGTTGCCGCGGCGCAGTTACCCCACCCGAATATTGACCCGAACCGGAATATGGTGTGCATGTAAACGTAGTCATTCTTGCTATGCTGAATACTGACTGAACGGCCCCAGTGCAACTAGCCTTCTGCCATTGTTAAAGATATTCCCTTGTCTGCTTTCTTAAAAAAAAAAAAAACTCCCTTAATTCACTCAAATGAGGTTTAACAAGTGGTGTCCAAAAAGGAAGCGCACATATGACTAACAAGTGCTCAAGTACACACTTTTTGATTCAACTATGGCTATGTTCCGATGTTACCCTGGCTCAGCTGTCAAAATAAAGGATTCATACATGATCCTGGAATACCTGATCATCAAGTCCAATAAAGTGAAAAATCAGATCTACCCATAGACAGGAGGCAGCGGGAAGAATGCGAGGATGATCAAATCACTACTGCCCTACATAGTGCTTATAGGGTGCAAAAATGGATGAACTATCCCTTTAACAGTCTTTACACATGAGAACTATGCTTCTAACTTTCTCCACATCCTTCGTCATTCTCGGAACGTTTTTCTCAGCCCATCATCCCTCCTGTTTTTGATCCCTCCCTCCCCTCCAGACCTCTCACCTCCATATGTTTGCTCAAGGTGTTTCCTTACCCTTCCCTTTGTTCCACTCCCCTCTGTGAAGTACCACTGACACACATACACTCACACACACACACACACACACACACACATACCCATTTGCACACAAACAGACCTGCAGCCAACAATAGAAGCCTTATTTAGGGTAGGCACATTGCTGATCCAGCAGGCCGTATATCAAGGACTTGGATCTGAACATGGGTGGCACCCATGCAGAGACCGCAGTGCTTCTGAAGGTTAATTAAGAGTGTGCCAGTCAATACACTGTGTGGTGTTATGCTTTCATTTATCTGTGGCGGCAACAGTGACATCAATCACCGAAACAGGGATATTATCCAAACAGTGTCATAGCTCTGTCGTTTTCTGTGTGCAGATGGTTTTTCTCTGGGAGCAAACACAATTCCTCTGCAGTTCCTCACAAAATACACAAAATACATGTTGGAGCTGCTGCTAGATGGACTCCCTCAGATCTGTGCAGCGCTGGCAAAATTTGGCAGCACAACAAGGAGAGAAAGAGAGAGATAGCGGAAGAGGAGGGCAGAGTGAGTGTGAGAGTGTGAGAGAAAGGCAGAAAGGGAGAGTATTGAGGGAAAGCATGTAGGCAGTATCTTGGGCCTCCCCGGACGGAGCAGTCCATGATATAACAGTCTACTGTCATTATATTTTGGTCGCTGAAGCCAGACTGAACCACGACTAAAGTCCTGTGTTTTCTCTCTTCCGGTGCTGCCCGGCCCAGACATAACACAACTTCCCCATGGCCATGACATCACCGCCTAAATGACATGCTTGTTAGGAATCTCCCTTCATGTCTGCCACTGCACGGTGGGATGAAAGCAGGCGAATGAAAGAGAGGGCAAAAGCCATCAGACGCGTCTTCAAGAGCAGCCCTAAGCTTCAAAGGCAAACCTCAGGCTCTGTGGCAGGGAAGGACAATGTTCGTCACCAGCTGATGATGTCACGGAGGGCCCGGACCTGACTGGCTCCAGATGGGCTCAAGGACATTTAACCCGCCCCCCCCCTCAACTCACCGCAAAGTGTTTCACGCAGCACAAACATGTGAGAAAAAAAGTCTCTTTTAATGAGGAAGAGAGAAACAGGGTGAAAGAGAGAGAGAGAGAGAGAGAGAGAGAGAGAGAGAGAGAGAGAGCAGCAGGGTTCATGGGGGTCAGTTTGTGCATACAGAGCACCAGGCGAGATCAGAGCTAGGGTGAAGGTTCCCATGTTTGGGATAGGAGGGAAAGATAAATAAGCCAGGATGGCTGCACAAAGACAGGCAGGGAGGAAATGGGAATGTTGTGATTCCAAACGGAAAATCCACCACCAACACACAGAAACACACACACACACGCACGCACACACATTCACACAGGTTTGCATGAAATGGTGAGGTAAACAGAGTTTTGTTTGTGTGTGTGTGTTTGTGTGCATGCTCGTGGTTGTGTGTGCTTTGTAACCATGGAACATGAGTTATAGAAGTTTGTTATGGATTTGTTTTGAAAATGACAGGCTTTCACAACAACTCCCTTCCACTGCTCAGTGCCAGTGGAGAGCGTATGTTTTACATCATGTCTTTCTGTCTGCTCTCTTCAGAGAGAGAGAAAAAAAATATGCTAACAGCAAGAAATTTGGTCACATACCACTTGGTAATCCTTCCTTCAGAGGACTGCTTGTTTGGATCCTCAGAATCAACAGCCACTCGTGGATCTGAACAGAAAGGGCCAAGGGCGAGAGTGGATTTGCCACCGTGGTTAAAGGGTTAATTCGGATTTTTTTTTTAAAACATAAGATAAATTACCATTTTCAGCTACAAAGTCATTGAGCCTTTAAATGAGTTGGCAGAAGTCATCAGCTGTAGATAATACACTGGCTATGGTAAGTACGTCAAACAACCCCATTTCCGAAAATCCAAACTAACCCTTTAACAAGCGGATGGTTCCTATCACAGGTATTTCATTTCAGTTTACCGTTTTACTGTGCCGTTTTTCCTCACCCTGCCTCGTCTATTCCTACTACATCTTGTGACTGCCTACATTTCCCAGAATGCTTTTCATAACCCTAAGAGAACGTGAAGTGTATGTTGGTGTAAAGCACAATAGTGTTAGAGGTGTGTAACAGTATTATGTCTTGTGACTGCATTGTATTATGGACTAGTTAGGTCTTCTTTCTGTACGATTGTGTGCGCTGGTGCAGAATGGTGAATCCAAAGGGGAGCTCTTGCTTTGTCATTATGAGGAACTGATGCCAAAATCTGATGTTTACTGTGTAAGAGAAAGGGATTGCACTTCAACACTGAAGCTCTCAGAGGAGTGCTAAACCAAAAATCCAATAAACATATTCAAAAAAGTTCAAAGGTAGCACATCCCAAAATTGTTGAAGTCAAGAAGGACAAAATACTCACATTTCACATTTTTATTCTTGCATGCAGAAAAAGCAGAAAAAACATCACCAATTTTGGGATGTGCTACCTTTGCACTTTTTTGAATATGCACATTTGATGTTTATTGTAACGTCTGCTATCAAACTCCATTGTAGTTGTGATCGAACTATCTTAATATGATGTCGTGTCATATACATTTGGCCAGTTAAGAAAAATTCGCCAATTCGCTCCAATCAGAAAAATGGGCACAGGAATGCAAGATGTACTACCAATACCTGTTTTAATAGATATAGATAATAGACATAATAGACATAGAGGTTGGATATTTACTTCATATTTTGACATCGCAGCAACCTCCCTTTATCCGTGATACATGGAGGCCATTCCCACCTGGAATTAAAATCCATCCTGAGAAATCTGAACACAAGCTGACACCTCCAAGTACAAGTGAAAACAGCAGTAATGTGTCCTCAGCACTTCCTGAATAATCAGATTTTAGGACACATTCGGAGGTGGACTGGGACGCTTGTGTCCACATCGCATTGGAGGTGCAAACAGACGTGTGTCCCAGGACGGACTGAAGGACGGCTTACTAACCTGACGTTGTCTGTCTTGTCCAGCCCAACACCCCCGACACCGGCCACACCGTCACTTTTCCAATACGGAAAATATCTTACGTGACTCTGAGCTGATGGGCCAAATGCAAACTGAAGTGCAGGTCGACTATAAAGCAGCTGTTTAATGAATAAAAGCTCCCCTTAATAAGACCTGAGCTCCCCTAAAAACATGATGCATGAAACTTGGGGTGTCTCTAAAATATGGACTGAAAACATGCAGGGGTTTTTCTTCCATATAAAATTTGGAGGCAACGGCAGCTCTTAAATTTCATGCCCTGGTGTGATTAAGCAATCTAACTCTAGATGTTATAGAGTTACTATAGGAATACTACAGAAATATTATAGGCGGCCATGTGAATGTGTGTGTTGCAGTTACTACAGTAATACCACAGAAATATTACAGGTTGATTCATCCACCTAAAAGGAGAACCCAAGCTTCTCAGACCCAATGGAATAATTAAATAATCTGAGCCTGAACGTGTTCGGGTTGAGCCTGTAACAGATGTGAAATACGTCCTCAGTGATTGACAGCCGCATTAAAATGAGGCTGGAGTGAGCGAGGGTGTCTCCTTTTGTTAAATACCTGCTGCCTGTTAAATGCCATTTTATTTTTATTTTTCACGGAAAGAGGACTAGCAAAGTAAGAATTTCACTTTATGGTCTTTATGGTTTCATTTCTATGGAAGTGAGCCATGAACACACATAAACGGTGTTCGTCCTGCGCTCACACACGAGAGGAGTGTGTGTCTGTATTCCACACAAACACTGTGTTCCTCTTGGATGGGAAAAACCCAAAGCAGCTGACCAGTACCTTCTGAAACATTTTTTTTTTTTTTCTCGAGTTGGAAGCCAGGAAGTAAATAGCGGATACCAGCACCAAACAATTGCCATAAAAATCCAAACTATCCCAAACTCCATCACTCCCTTGTCGGTCTGTCTCCTCCCCTCTGATCTTGCTATTCTTTCATCCTCCTTTGGCAAAACCCTGTCTTCCTCCCTCCCTCCCTCCCTCTCTCTCCCTCTCTCTCTCTCTCTCTCTCTCTCTCTCTCTCTGCATTGTCCCCATTCTCTGCTTTTCATCTCCAGGCAACAAGGGAATGGTGGTCTGAGCAGAGAGAGAGAGAGAGAGAGAGAGAGAGAGAGAGAGAGATAGTGAGCTGTTCTTGAAACTTCAGAGACAGCTATGCCAGGAATGCAGGTGCCTGCTGTGAGGACAACAAAGTGAGGAGGACCTCCATAGGAGAGCTGTGTGGGCGAGCAGCACGCTGGTGTGAAGCAACCCACCCCACATTTCAACTTCACCCGCCTGCTGTTGCCTCTCATGCAAAACAGTTGTTTAAAGTTTTTTGGCATATGCGCTGCAGGGCTATCTACTCAAGACACTAAATGAGAGCTGGTGTTAAACTCATGAGCCACATGACACATAAGTGATTTCTTCTCCACGGTTTATCTGCTTGTATTTACGCGTGGATCACTGGGAAAGATCACCAAGTTTTAAATAAAAACAAACTTGAAATATTTTTTTTTCAAGATGCAAATTGGGCAATGAGTGGGAAATGCTCTTTTTTTGTCTAGGCCTATTGTTTGTTTCCAATATTGTGACTATAAATAACAGCTATGACAAGGTACCAGCAAGTGTTCAGTCCTCTCCTTGTGAGACACAGCTCTAGTACATGTCAGTGTGTGTGTATTTTGTGTGCATGTGTGTGTGTGTGTGTGTGTGTGTGTGTGTGTGTGTGTGTGTGTGTGTGTGTGTGTGTGTGTGCCAACCACCCACAATTCCTTCAGTACAACCAAAAAATAGCAGGGTGGGCTGCACTTTGCTGGGTGGCACAGAGAGAGTCGACAGAATTTCAAAAAAGAGATTGATGATGTGCTGACAGTCTGTCTGTCTGTCTGTCTTTCTCATTGTTTCTTTCGCTCTTTCTTTCTCTGTCTTTTACTGTCTCTCTTTGTCCCTTCCTTCATCTCTCTCTCTCCCTCCCTCTCGCTCTCTCTCTCCCGGTCTGTCTGTGTGTCTCTCTCTGCCAGTCTGTGTTTTTCAGCAGAAACAGAGAAGCCACATCACAGGGGGAACAGAATGGTTTGAAAAGAGGGAGGAAGGATGGTCAGAGAGAGAGAGAGAGAGAGAGAGAGAGAGAGAGAGGAGAAAGGGTAAACTTTAGTTTAAAACAAAGTGTAGGAGCGAGCTGAAGAGAGAGAGAGAGAGAGAGAGAGTTGTGGCCGGGTAAAAGGACACAGATGACAGAGAATACTTAAGGCTTTGATATAAAAGAACATTATTTAGTGGTGTCATCTGTGTGTGTGTGTGTGTGTGTGTGTGTGTGTGTGTGTGTGTGTGTGTGTTGTGTGTGTGAGAGTGCATGTGTAGTCTTTCTGTCTCTCGGCACATGTGTGTGAGAGAGTTTGAGACAGATATATTGACCTGTGTCTAATTTACTTTGTGTTGTGAGGGTGAATGGACGGCTGTACACAGATATGGGTATCAGTGTGTTTCTTTGCCTGTGTGAATGTGTCTCTGTGTGTAGAATGGGTGCACATGTGTGCTGTTGCGTGTGTGGGCAGTGGCCCATCTGCCTGGTGGGGAACCGGGGCCCTGGGGCCCTCACAGTCAGCGGCTGATGTGATTTAGTAGTGAGGGTCAAAGGTCAAGAGCCCCTAGTCTCCATCTGCGTCTGACGAAAAGGCCATCAGGAAGGGATTAGGCTGGAGTCAATGGTCCTGGTGACATGCCTGCCACCGGCTAACACACACACACACACACACACACACACACACACACACACACACACACACACACAGCTTTCTGTTGAATACATAGCCACAGATCATGTTTCATGGAATGACTAGCACCCAAAAGAGCACCAGTGTTACTTTTAGTATTAGTGTTGGAATTTGTATTCATATTAACATGTTAGCATTAGCATTACCATTAGTATCACAATCAGTATTTGTATTAGTGTTAGAGTTGACATTAGCATTAGCATTGTTACAGTTCTATCAGGATCAATATCAGCATTAGTATCAGTTTTAGTATCAGTTACTTGTATTTGTATTAACATTATTATTAGTATTAGCATTTGCAATATCATTAGCATCAGACACAGCATTATCAGTACTTGTATTAGCATTAGCATTATTAGTAGTATAAGTATCTATAAGTATTAGTATTGCCAGTGTTAGTAATTTAATATTAGTATAATAGCATTAGTATCAGTATTTATATCATTTATAGTGTTAGTATAATGGTAGCATTAGCATTAGTAGGCTATTAGTATCAGTATCAGTATTATTATAGTATTATAGTATATGTATTGGCATTTGCATGTGGATTAGCATTAGTAATTAGTATTAGAACTGGTATTAAACTTAATATTAACATTAGCATTTTTATTTGTATTAGTAGTAGCATGTAAGTATCAATGTCTATTGATAATAATGGTAGGCCTAATACTGATATGAATACAAATAGTGATATCAATGTTAGTAAGCGATTACTATTAGTCTTGAGGTTAGGATTTGTGTTAATATTAGCATTCGTATAGATAAAGAATAGCATTAATTTCATCACTGGCATTATAATTGGTATTAAGTTTAGTATTTCTATTTGTGTGGCCTACGATATACGATATAACTTTTAGCCTTGAGAATTCAACGGTAAATTCCATTAACTTTGCCTGGATAGGACTCATTCAACATCCATATTTCTTTAGACAGCAGTGGAAACCTAAGGAAAGTGCTATTTGTGAGGTGCCGTTTGACAGACAGACAGTCTGCGATGGCTGAGGACAAGTACATTTGATGAAACATGGCAGGAGCCAAATCCCAGTCAGCCCTGTTATTGAACTTACTGAAGAAGGGCTGCGTTGTGGAAAAGTTCTCCAAAGTGGCTCAGAAGAACAGCCCGCTTTTCCGCAGGTGAAGGATAACTGGTGAGGGTGGAGGGGGGGTAATGTTTATGCATTAGATTTCAAACACTTCCTTCCTGCAAGGAAATCCAGATGTAAAGGTATGTTCGTCTGCCTCCAGGATCTGAAGGATTTATTCTTCTTTTTCTCTCTTTCCATTTTTTTTTCTTACCTCTTCTTCTTCTTCTTGTCACGACGGAGTGACACAGCTTGGCTCTCCATCGTCTCAACACTCTGAGGATGTTGGAGCTAAATATGCATACAGGTCGCTGCCGAATGTGTTGCTTGGCATTATTTTGAAATTCATCATGCGGGGAAAGTGTGTTTTCTCAGAGCCTTTCGACACCTTTAAGTATGTGCAGGGGAATATTAAAAAATACCTGCCATTAAAGGGGATCTCCGTTAAAGGCGCCCAGTATAGACAAACCAATTTTCAGGCCATTTACGTGCCTTTCAAGAAAATCGTCTCTCCTGCGATGACGACAGAACTTAAATCTTCAAACAAACCTTATCCAACTCCACTCTATTGGGTTTTTTTTCCCACCGCTCTTATCATCTTATGTGCGTTGTCGGCAGAGTGAATTCCTATATATTCTTACTTACTTTGTCAGCACATATAAACAACCCAAGGCCTTCACAAATATGATCCTCCCTGCTTCTGAGTTTGATAAAGTCCCTCTCTTTCTGCAGCTACTCGGTTAGGAGAAAACTGGTTGTTAGCTCTTTGAGCTGGCTATCAGAAAATCCGGGGGAAATTACGCTGAGCGCAGCAGCTGTACAGTAAAGGGTGATTACAAATTCAAATGGATGCTTTTACATCAATGGAGGGCTTTGAAGACCTCTTAATGAGCAGATAGCCAGAGTTAAACATTTGGAGTTTGTGGAAGTGCCATCTTCGAAAGAGAAAGAAGGGAGAGGAAGAGGGGGGAGAGAAGGGTGTTTTAAGATGGCAGATATCTGCAGGGCAGTGCTGGGAAACTCTGTGTCTGGGACCAGTGGCTTCCTTTTGAGGGCCCGTTGTTGGAGGCTTCATTCAGAGCAAGGGTGAGACAGGACTCTCAGAACAAACCTGTCCCGGGACGGCATCCCTGCTGCTGCCTATTGATCAGCGCCTGTCAGATTTAAGACACTGACGCATGTGATAAAAGGTGTTTCAAGATCCGAGGAGAAAGAGGGAGAAAGAGAGAACAAGAACTGAATGTGCTGCGGGATCAAATATTGAAAAAAAAAAAAATAAGAGGAAGAGACGGAGCAAGTGCAGGAGTAAAGAAAGGCAAAGCGAAAGAACTGGAAGAGAAGGAATCAATGAAAAAATAAAGTGGGAGGTCTCGCTGAGAGAAGGGGGATGAAAAAGGAAGGAGGAAGGGAAGGAGTGTAAGAGAGATCAAAAAAGAAAGAGAAAGAGAGAAGGAGAGGGAAGCAAAGGATAAACAAACATAGGGAGGGAGAGAGAGAGAGAGACGGAAGTGTTGTTCCTCCATCTCCAGCAAAGCAGCAGGAGTCTAGTGGAGCTTTGAACTTGGCCCCCATTAGAGGCCTGATGACGGTTTGAAGGGAACGGTTGAGACGATGCAAAGCATTTTAGATGTTAATTTGTTTTTGTTGTGTGTGTGTGTGTGTGTGTGTGTGCGTGTGTGTGTGTGTTTGTGAGCGCGTGGGTGTATTTTCTCTTCCTTCTCAGGCCCTCAGAATCTTTCATAGTCACACCCAATTTAACACAGCAGGATAAAATGGTTCCTTTAGCTTTGTTGTTTTCCGCTCTTTTCCTTTCCTCCCATTTTCCGTTGCTCCTCTTACCTTTTTTTTTTGCCAGGGAGGAAGAAAGGGATTGAACATGCCGCAAGGTTCACGGTCGTTGTTGCGAAACTTTTAAGAGTATGTAGAATTCGCCACTAATTATACTGTTTTATGGAAAGCATAAATGAATCTGTGTAGCAAGAGAGGGAGCGATGTTATCTTTATACACGGCTGTACTGATTTGAGATTTTTTTGATCTTTTCCTCTTGTTTTCTCAGTCATCAATTTTAAATGCGCTGATGGCGAGATACGTCTTTCATGTGTGAAAATAACGTTTGCATTTAAAAGTCGGGTGGATTTTAAAACTAAATCTCCCCGCATAAATCGTCATTATGTTCACATTTTGGCTTTATCCACGCGTCACTGCTATTTTTTTTTTTTTTTTTAGTGTGACACTCTGTGAGGTTAATAATTTGAAGATGGTAATGATACGAATATGAAAAATGACACTGTTGGCCATGAAATCACATGCTGTCAGTGGAATAATGATTTCCAACATGCTTTTCTGTGCCGTGACTAGTTACAGATCAAGCGGGTTACAGGGAAGGATGTGTACCGTGTCTGACGTTCAAGTCCCTTTAATCAGAGGACATGAAATAATGTTTATGAGGCAGAGGGGGGGGGATGGGGCCGAACGAGGAGGGGGCTACCTGACCCTTTTAGGGCTCTGTGACCTCTGACCTTTGGCCGTATCTACCATCAGGTCTGCGGCGGTCGGCTACATCACAGAGCCAGTCTGGCTCCACCACCTCCAGGTTGGCCCCCAGCCTTTGTCCCCCAGCTTCCCCAGGCAGGGTGACAGTTTGTGGGGACACGGCTGGGGCAGGGAGGTGGGGGGGTCCGGTTGGGTGTCTGGATGGGTCTGGTATGTAAACACTGAGCGTCTGTGATCTGGTGACACATGAAAGGGTCTGTCTGTGGGGTTGCCGGCCCATCGTCTATATGTTGACATCCCCCACCACACACACACACACACACACACACACTGACACCAGATTTATGTATTTATGCACTCCGGCGGCACAGCTCAAAGCGATACAGCTGGAGGGGGCAGGGGGGGAGTAGAGGGGGTGCGAGGTTTTTCGTTTGCAGACAGAGACTGATGGGGTGGTGGTGGGGGGAGTGGAGGGGTTGGAGGGCGGCCTATAGGTGGCAGGAGAGGTTGAAGGGTTTTAAGGCGAGGGAGAGGCGGGTGGGAGACATCTGGGGAGCGATGATGCTGATTCACAGGTTACAGCCTCAGTCACGCCACAAGTTATGCTGGGGAACGGTCGCTTGGTGCCAATACACTTGTATGTGTTTGCACACAGACACACATGTGAACACACACACGCACACACACACACCCCAAGGTTCTTACAGTTTTGCATTTTCATTTGTTTTTATTTTTATTTTCTTTTGTCATTTTGTTTTTATTTCCAGCATAGTTTTAATTTGTCTTTAAAGCAGGTTTGCTAGTTCAGTTTTTATTCTTTGAAAATGCTTTGTTTTAGTTTAGTGTCAGTGTTCATTTTAGACTTCCTTTAGTCTTTCTTTTAGTGTTTTTTTGTTGTATTATGGGGTATTTGTCAGATTCAGAAAGGTTAGAAAAAGTCTTGTGCAATAAAAACTCAACAAAACATCATACCATTTTAAAGAATATATTCACTATCCACAAAAGACAATTATAAAAGATGTGTGCCCGTCAGTGTGTTTGTGTCATCAACCTGGATAATTCAGCTGGACACAACAACAACAACAACAACAAACAACAACAGCAACATAAAATGCATATGGGCATAAATACATAACAGAAAATGCAGCCTTAAGTGAAAAAAAATGTGTGTAAATCTGCTTCTGAGGTGAGATGGTCGAGTGCTGGGTAAAAATGAATCAACAAATCATTTTGAAGTGATCAATTTAACTTTGGTACGACCTGTGAAAAATTATTCAAACCTCTCCCGCTCACTGAGTCCAGCGTACTGCAGTTTCTCTCTTACCTTGCAGAGGTAAGTTAGGTTAGCCGTCTTGTGCGAGCTTTTCAAATGGACTTTAGATTTATGGGATGCTTCCCCTTGAGACGTATTCAGTGTATTTTACCATCTTTCACTGTAAGGCACTTGTTCTTATCTGAGATACAGTTATATTCAAACTAATCCCAAATGTGACTAGTGATTCTTCTCAACTTTGTTTGCTAGATTGAACAAAATATTAGCCATCTACTGCTATCAAATTGGCACATCTAAAAAAATGGAAGACAGATTTCATATTCATCAAAAAATACATTAAAAATAAACTGACAAAAATGAAAATTAAAGACATTGTCTCTATAATTTTCGTTGATTTTAGTTAGTTTTGTATCACACAATGCAGTTTTATTGGTCTTCATTGCAAAGCCTCGTTTTTATTTTTTATTTTATTTTTAATTCAGTCCGCAAAAATGTTTTTCCACATCTAGTTGTCATTATTTCATTTGTGTTTGTTAACGATAACAATCTTGAAACACACACAAACACACACACACACACACACACACACACTGACACACAACCTCCATAACTCTCTCAATTTGTTTCTCTCCCTAACTTTCTCTTTGTTCTGTTCTTAAGACACTCTCTCTCTTACACACACATACACACACACACACGCACACACGCATGCACATACATGCACATACACAGAGCAGGCATTTCTTACAAAAACTACAAAAGTATTGAGTCAGGTTAAGAGAAATGTCTTCATCATAATTTCATGAGGGTCTCTCAGTTGGCACGGGAGCTTTTTTGCTCCCTTTGAAGTTCAGATTGCAAATACATAGAAGAAATGGAATGCTTAATAGCCGGATCACAGTAGATCCCCAATAATCACAGGCAAAATCAGGATATTTACACTAGTGTATCAGGTCATCGTCCACCATGTTTTTTTTATCCAGCTTTCTGATGGGAAACAATGTATTGTGAATCCATGGATTTTATCTTTTTTTTTTTTTTTTCTCTGCTTTCCCTTTTGAGCCTTATTTCATAACGTTATGAATGCAACATAGTATGTGTTTTAAAGTCAGTTTTTGGGGGAAAAAAAAGCCCCACGGCGAACAGTCGTGCATTGGTGCAGTAGCTGTATTTCAGCAATAACAAGCTGCAGTACCATGAGCATAACACTAGAGGGCAGACAAATGAGCTCCTACTGATGACCCAGTTGTTTTTACTTCAGTGCAAACAGGGTTTTGTGTTGTGAAACTTTCTCACATTTTCAAAAAGTAGCAGAAGGGAACAGCAAAGCAAAGGAACCGCACATCTGCAAACATCATGGTCCTGAAAGCAACCATATGACCTGGCGACGGGTGTTAGGGCATTATGAAAACTCATCCCATCATATAAGCACGGCATAGTATCATTTTCAAACCCAGGTAGGAAGCTATTCATTGCAACATCAGCATTTAAGTGACACATGATAGGCTGTTATTAGAGAAATAAAAGCTTCTCTACCGGATATTGTATACATTCTGCCACCATGATCCCTGGGTCTGGGTGTGTTTTTTTTTTTTTATATATTTATACTTTGTGAGGGGTAGGATTTCATATGTAGAGAAAGTCATATTATACTGGGAGTTACATATCTTGTTGATGGTATGAATATTACAGGAAGCATGAATTATTGAATGTGTCTAGGCCCCCATCGATGCCGGCACATGTGGAAGGATGGATGTATAGAATAAGAGAGATGTGTGTCCTTTCATCTGTAGCAGTGGTGGTGTGGAGCTCTGAAGTCGGCCGTGTGTGAACAGCAGAGAGAGCCTGATTCAGCCTTGCCTCGCCTGCTTCTGCTTCAGCTTGTGATTTCCTGCATTTCCCAGAATGCCTTTCGGTAACCCCCAGGGAGCAGACTTGAACTTTTGCATTCAGCCGCAGGTTATACATGCAGTTGGAGCGAGCGGTATAGCACAGCGGCGGTTGATCTACTGAGGTTGGCAGCGAAGGAAGTGAGATTTCCGCATCTTCGATCATGGATTTCTCTCTGATCGTTGAGCGTCAACACACAATTCAGAGTCTGACACCAAAACCTGGGGCCAGATTCAGAAAACCTTCTCAAGAAAAAAAAAAAAAAAAAAAAAAAACAGCCACTTTACTATACTTTATTGACTTTTTTTCTTATGTTTCTTCCTAAGAAAAAAGTTAAGGCCTACATTTCTGGGAATTTTGGGCAACCTTCTTTTAAATGCACATAGGCATCTAAATTCTAGCATCAACAGACCATTGATCAACCCAACTGGCTTCACAAGTACCATGGCACAAAATCCATCTTCTTACCATTAGACAGAGGTTTGCTCCTCCAGTTGAAGGAATTAAGTTTTCCTCACATAGACGATATCGACAAGTCCTGCTCCACCATGCAAAGCATCCTGCAACACGAAGGCTCAGTCTGGTTCATAAGGCTGTGCTCTTCTTGCAGATGTTCTTTTATGTTGTATTGTGTTATTCTGATGATTGTTTTCTGTGTGAGCAGATAATAACATGTTTTCTTAGCTAATCTTATCTTAAACAAGCTTCCATGTGTGTGTGTGTGCTCTCTGTAAGGGTTTTCCTAGCTCCATAACATAAATTTAAACTGATGCACTCCACCATCTGATTGGTCATCAGAATAAATAACCCGATGAGCTGCTTCACAGGCTCCACCGGGGTCCTTCGGGCTCTTCTCGTCCTCTTTCTCCCCTCACATCATTTTCTATTTCGTTCTTCTTTGCTTCTTTCCGCTCTCTTGCCTTGTTCTCACATGAACTCCCTTAGAATTCCTCTCATTGTTTTCATCATTTTTGCTAATGTGGTGATCCAGTATTTTCTCTTTTAAGTCTTCCTTTGACAATATTACATCTGTCACGAAACACATCTCTTGTAAGATCTAGATTAAAACAATAACACGCAAGTTATGCAGTGTTTACTTCCAAAATGGTCTTATTCCAAAAGAGGTTTTTAGGCAAGCCAGATGTCCCAGAGCCCTGGTTTTACTTCAGCCTTTCTACAGTGTCGGACATGTGAGTTAAAACTCCTTGAACCTTCTAGTCATATCATGTTTGCTTGAAATTACAGAAGGTATTTTCATTATCAGGATGAATACAGGAATCATTTTGGTTCTCTATCAATCCTCAAAACAGTCTTTCGCTCTTTTCTCCACTGGCAAACAGTTAGGCCTTCAAGGAGAAGGAGAGAGAGAGAGAGAAAGAGAGAGAGAGGAAATAAAGGGGGGATGTCTGTGTAACTTCAATAGCCTCTCTGTGTCCATCTAATATGGAAGGCTAGCATGCTGGGAGTTGGCCCTTTCCATTCAGACAGACCCCAAACTCATAAAGACCTCTTCTATGGCCCCCAACTTGAAACCCACCCACCAAAGCCCTCGCTGGTATAGGCCCCTTCCATGGGAACTTGCAATCTGCAACGTAATCCCACTTTGGCCCCTGGAGAAGCCTTTCCAAACAAACCATGTGAGTCCTAATACTCAGGGCTTCATAAGTGGCTCCTGGCTAGGCCTGAGCTCCACCACCACCAACAACTTGGCCCTCCTTCTTCTTTTTTTCTCATTCTCTCCTTTTTTTCTTTCCACGGATAGACGACAAAAGAAAGGGATCTCCCTCTAATTGCTTCGAAGATTGAAAAGCCGAGAGGGGCTGGTGGGCGGCTACAGGGGGAAATGAGACGGAGGCTCCAGAGGCAGCGGGGGACTGTCAGTCTGGCTTTGCCCGCCCTGGGTGTGCGGGAGCTGGGATAAAGGAGCTGGCAGGACAGCCTCTTCTGCAGAGCTGGGCTGAAGGAGTGGATCAGAGCGGAGGCGGGCGACTCCCAGGGCCCGGCTTTACAACTCTGGCCAAACGGGGGACTATGAGAATGTGGAGGAGCTGAACTCAGCTCTGTTGGAGGCCCTCTTCACACATGGGAAAGGACGTCTGGTGTTCACAACCGGGATTCACAAGCCATACACTGCTGAGAACAGGCTGCCGGAGCCAAGGAGGTGTATCTGACAGTGTTGTCTGGAGAAAGGGCAAATACATACAGTATTGGTAACAATCCAAATCTTCTGCCCCCATATGAACAGTCCAGCCACTGTTGATCACTGTGGTGGTGGATGATGAAGTGTGTGAATACACAGTTAGGGTGGTCCTTGACCTTTGGATCTGTTGCTATGACATGGAGAGTAGAGACTAATCAGAACACACACACACACACACACACACACACACACACACACACACACACACATACATTCTCCTCTCCAGAATGCATTCCATGATTCCTCATCTCTCCTCCTCTGCCGTCCCCCAGAGCAGCAGCTCCTTTGAAGCTTGGCAGAGCAGTTTTGCTCGGCTGTCTGACTGCGTGTGAGAAGCAGCCTTTGATTTCAGAGTGCCTCTCCTCGTCTCTCCCACCTCGGTGAACTGAGGACGGATGAGGTGACACTGGGCGGCTTTGTCTTGCAACTTGAACAAAAAAATGAGTTGTGGTCATGATGCAAATCAAGATTTTATTGCCTCCTCTCTTGCGCTTTAATAACAACCTACTATGAAATGAAAAGAGCATCAGTCCAAGAATCTGTCTATGCAATCTGTGGTTAGGCAAATAGGTAAATTGCTACATTGTGAATCATGTGATGAGAAAACAAAATTTGTGGTTAATGTGAAAGAAATTTGTTAGGGCAAGAGTACCCCTGGCGGAGAGTGTGTTTCAACATTAAATCATCTTTAAGGGGCACAGATGGGATCAAAAAGGGCTCTCTCTCCCTTGACACTATGGTGACACAAAATTCAAAGGTTTTTGGCCATACCAATTCCAGAAAGTTCCCTCTCTCTCCGCTCCCTGACCTCCTTTCATCCCTCCATCCCTCCGCCTTTCTTCTCTTTAATACAAATCAGCCACTCAATGCCATGCACATGTTTTAGTGTTATTTGAACTCTGGCAGAGAACTTCAAACGGCTTTCAAAGTGAACGTGAGTGAGTTTTCCTCTCTCTCTCTCTCTCTCTCTCTCTCTCTCTCTCTCTCGCCCTCTCTCTCTCGCTCTCTCACTCCGTGTCTCTCGCTCTCTATCTCTTTCTGTTTCTCTCTCTCAACTCTTTTTGAAAGAACAGAGCCGTGCTTCCAAGTACACCTGATCAGAAGGTCGAGAGATGGGGATTATGATATGCAAATGGAGCTTTGTTATCAGCGCTGACATTCGTTATAAAGCTGAACAGAGGAGAGGTAACATGAAAAGGTAGCAACTCGCCCCCCTCTTCCCCTTTTAGCATAACCATCCCCACCTCCCTCCTCAAATACATTGGCCTACCTAAGCCCTATTTTTTTTTTTCTCTTTTTCATTTAGATCAAAAGGTTACACACAACAAAGAAACGGCTTTGTGGAAAAGAGAAAGGGCCCCGCATGCATTTCTGTGTACTTTTACACTGTCAAGACTATTGATTGGTCAACCGCCCCAGAGATGTGTGTATATACATTTGTGTGTGTGTGTGTGCGTTTGTAAGGTGATATCTGGATCCAACATTCTGATGAGGTTGTCATCTTCCATGCCGTTTAGACAGCATGGAAGACCTTGCAATTACCAAACACTGTAAAAGGCTTTCATGTCTCTTCCCTGCAGTGACAGGATTAGGAGGAGGACACACAAAAACACACCCCCACACACACATGCATGCATGCACACAATCACACACACACACACACACACACACACACACACACACACACACACACAGAGAGAGAGAGAGAGAGAGAGAGAGAGAGAGAGAGAGAGACATTGAGGAACATGCATATTGTTGCCCCCCACTCAATCTGCATATGGTTCAGTTCAAAGGAGTCAGAGTGAGGTGGCTGTCTGTACTACTTTTCCAGTTATTAGCTTGGCCCACCATCTGCAGTGATCTAGTGAGGAGAGGGCTTCATGAACTTCATAAAGGGATGGTTATAGAGCATCAGAGTGGCGATGGGCTGCCTGGTCTTTTAGTTGAGCAGCAGGGGACTGGACCGCTTTGATGTGAATCATGCTGCTGAATAACTTTTGAGAGCTAGAGGGAGCCAGAGAAACCCAACAAAAGAGCCCAGTTCTATGAGAAAATATTGACCCATTTCTTCTTTTCTTTCTTTCTTTTGTTCTTTCTTTTTTTCTAATTGGACATTACACCTCAAAGACATGACTGAATAGCATGACTGAAATGGACTTAATGTGTAGACAATCCTCAGGTACACCACAAAGCTTCACTCGGTACCACAGCCCCTCCTGGTAGGGGATGATAGCACAGATGTTGGCCAAGAATGTGGCTATCAGTAGGGACAGTGGTGGTAGGTTACTGTGGTCATGTGTCGCACTGTAATTTGGGAAATTAATACATTAGAATTCGAAAACGGTTTAGTTTTAAGGGAACATTTTTGCGTAGTTTTTGGTAGTAATTGTGCAGTTGTTAATAAATTGGATGTGATTATTTTTGTGACTTGCTGATTGTGTTGCATTAAGAGACTCCTTAGTTTCCTGATATGCAGCTGGATGCTTATCACCCAGTCTGATAAAGTTTATGTGTTGATAAGTCTTTTTCTGCTGCACTTTTGCCACTCTTTATTTGGATAGTTAATCGCTTGCAATCAGTTAAAGCTTCAGTAAATAATTTCTGACCACTAGAGGGTGTTGTGAGCACAAACTCCTGCTTCTGGGTTAATGGCAACTTAGTTGTGACAAAACCAAAGAAAAAAATATGTTTTTTGAATGGAAATGAGATATATATATGAGATATATTCCATTCTCACAATTATTTTGTCTTTTACCTCCAATTTGAAAATGTGGTGAAGCTGCAGTTGTTTACCTTGTAGCTACATTTCAGCTACAAGGTAAACAACTGCTTTGAATGAAAAATTTCTGTCGTCACTTTGCCGGTTGTGACAGAAGCACTTGTGCAACTTACCTGAAGATTTTATATGTTTATCTGCAGAATATTTGGAATTTGACAACAATGAGAGAATAGAGGTCAAAGAAGAGGTCTAGAGACTTGCGGTATTGGTATATATAATTAGGTGTACAAAAGTCTCCATAAAGCACAAGTTAGTTTCAGGATTGTCGATAGGTTCTGAAATCAAATAGTGCAGGTTTAGCTATCTGATAACATATCTTCAATCAAGTGCTATTTGCATCTCCATATAATACTGTAGCAACGCCACCCCCTCTGCCTTTTGCAGACTGTTATTCAGTGGACTGGCAGACAGGCCACCACAGACCAGCCACCAACTCTGCCAACAACTCCTCTTCCTGTTCAGCCAGTTGTAGACCAGCCACCAGAGCTCCCGCTGACCTCTCCATCTGACGGGCCTGTTGCTGACTAATCACCACCGCTGATGTGTTTTCCTCCCAACCAGGCTGTTTTTTCATGCCTTTGACTTTGAGGTCCAGTGTTGGGTGGGGCATTGGGGAAGACATCGTCAGCACAGCAATGCCAACGATGTCTCCTGTCATCTGTGTCAACCAATCAGCAGTGGACACTGCCGACTCCAAGAAGGGAAAGATCCACCGCCTATTCAAGTGGCTTCTGTGAGACCAGACTACACAGCAGAAGAGTGGCTGACTGAGGTCAGGAATGGCAAGCAGCACAAGACAGCGATCTTATGCTGACTGTGGCAGGGCAGTGGGTCAAATCCAGGGAACGCCCTCCCTGGCTGATGTCTTGCCCCTGCATGAGCAAGCCAAGGCCTACTACTCTTAGGAGGCCTCATTGGAATGTTGTGATGGATTACTTCATTGTTTCTGGCAATTTCCGGGTTTTGGGGGGAGAATCTTACAGCTGCTGGTACCCAAGGACTGGCGGGAATGGGTAGTGCAGGCTCTTCATGGCTCAGTGGAGGTAGGACACTTTGGGGTGACCAAGGCATGGGACAATTTTTGACAGCGGCTTTACTGGGCCGGGAGTGGGCAGGACACTGGACTGTCTGTGCACTGTTCTAGAATGCACTGTTCACTGATCTTGAAAAAAAAAAAAAAAAAAAAA
Organism: Myripristis murdjan; assembly: GCF_902150065.1. Classification (NCBI taxonomy): domain Eukaryota; kingdom Metazoa; phylum Chordata; class Actinopteri; order Holocentriformes; family Holocentridae; genus Myripristis; species Myripristis murdjan. The sequence continues at coordinate 16,824,924 of NC_043987.1, read as the reverse complement.
AAAGAAAACCCAACTGCTTGTCAAACGCCATGCTGTAGCAATACCAGGTGGAAGCCCCAATGGAGCATGTGGGGTGGACGCTCTTGGTCTGTTCCATGGATGATAATGGAAACTGCTACCTTCTTGTGGCCATGGGCTATTTCACAAAATGGACCGTAGCGTATGTGGCGCTGAACAAGAGTGGAGCGACAGTGGTGGAGAAGCTGATGTGTGACATGTTCTGCTGGTTTGGTGCACCCCAAGAACTTCACAGTGACTAGGAGCAGAACTGAGTCACAAGTGTTCACGGAGATGTACCAGTGGATGGAAGTGAAGAAGACTCAGACGACTCCCTTCCATCCCCAGAGTGACAGAATTGTGGAACAGTTCAACCAGACATTTGTTACTCAACTAACCATCATCACCTTCCAACATCAGAGGGACTGAGGTCATCTACCCCAGGTCCTGTGGATGTATAGGTTGGTGGTAACAGGTGCACCCCAGCCTGGTCCATGTTAGGCTCTAAGTTATGGACGACGGTGGACTTGGCCTCCTTTGCTCCTCCTGACACTGACCCACCCACCGAGCCTGGGCTGGCATACCAGACGGGACTTCAACAGCACCTGGTGAAGGTCCATGACTTTGCATGGCAACACCAGACCAAGGCTGGGGTGAAGCAGAAACGGGCATATGACTCTCAATGCCAGGACTGTGCTTTACTTCCTGGAAAGTCAATGTGGGTCTACCACAAAGTGAGAAAAAAGGGATCTCACCTATGCTCACCAGTCAATGGGTGGGAGATTTTGGAACAGATCTTTGATGTGATGAACTGGGTGCGGATACACTCAAGGGGGCAAGTGGTGGTGCTTCACTGGGACCACTTAGCACCCTGAAGCCCACAGGCTGTACTGGAAGAAGCTGGGAAATCCCTCAGTTCTTTTGGGTTGACAACCCCCAGGAGCCACTGCTCCATCCACTGGGACTGACAATGGAGCTGTAAAGGGCGACTGGAGGATGACACACCAAGGGTGCTGAGGTGGCAGATGCAGCTTCCTCATTGTTTCCTGGACTTTGTATTGAGCTTGTAGTCATCTGGGACAGGTGACACACTGGTTGGGGCTATGTAACGTTCGTGTTCCCTCTGCGTTTCACAGACTGTTATGTTAGCATTGGCATGTAAGTGTGCTCAGTCTGTTGGAGAGAGATTTAGTGGTGAATTGCCACCGCTGTGCTATGCTGGAAAGATATGTCATGCATAGCCCTTGTACTCAGTTTCGAGAATTGTTTGCTATTGCTTCTTCTTCACATCTTTTCACTGAATATAGAATAAAATATCTATATCTTATTCTATAGGTGATCAATCCTCTTGCTCATCACTCTCCCTTTTTTCTGACCTATTAATAATCTAAAACATTATTAAGATAAATAATAAGACTGTAGTTTTCAAAGTCTACTTAACAGTTCAGCAACAGATTCTATAACTAGCTCAACTGATATTTGCCCTGATAACAGCAACATTCAGACACCACCAGAATATCAGACTTACAAACAACAAATGAATGAATAATGAATGAATGAACCAAAGAAATTACACTACCAAAGCACACTGAAAGCAATTTACCAGTTGCTGGTTAATAAAAATGAGTTTTGGCATTTAAAAAATCATTGCTTACCACATTTTATGAGAAAGTTTGTGGATCCTGATATCAGTGGATCAGTCACCTTTTGAATGTAATGTAGGCATAATGGTAAAGTCATAAACTATTAAATGTCACCATTTACTACTGGCTGACAGTGTCCACTAGATGGATCTGTAAACCACTCAGATGAGTATAAGAGATCTGCTGCTGAGAAGCACAAGACATGCAGTGACGAACAGATTGTACATTAGTCCACACACTTAGTCATATATTAAAACCTGTGCTCTCTGGAGCCTATTTTTCCACTGGTGACTGTAGTGACGCTCAAAGAGAAAACTACTGATTAAGAGTCATGTGAGCGTTTCCTCCTGACTTGATCATCCGGACCCAGTAGGTGGCACTCTACCCAAGCAAATATAATGAGATTAAATGAACCAAAATTCGGAGGGATGTACTGGCTACAACATAGAGCATATGCCTGATGGAGACTACCCGCTGGTAGGTAATGCTGTCGGCTATTTTTACACCCTAGTTCTGGACTTAGTTTTACTTACAAGCATCACATCATTTCTCAAGGAAAATACCATCAAATTAGCACTATCTCGAGTCCATTTTTAAAAGCATCCATCTAGGTTGCATGGAATCAAATGGGGTCCTTGATTAAGGCTGTAGGCTATGACAGGACGGGGGTTATTAATGCTGTTTGTGGTGGGTGTCATTTAAGCGTACTGCAATGCCGTGACGCAATTCACACTCTCCTGCTGCAATATAATAAAATATGAATCATTTTCGTGCCCATGCACAGTGGGTGTGATGATGTAAATCCGTGTGGGTAGCCTAAATATGTTATAAATAGGGGGTGTGGCGTTGGGGTTGACCATCTCCTTCACCAAAACAATACACGCCCAAGTCTCGTGTATTTGACTTCATCCCGAGCTATGACTGGTGGCGGCGAGTCAGGGGGGTTAAAGCCTTGATCTGTCCCGGCATCAGATTTGATTACTCCTGCCTCGGACGTGCCGGGGCTGCTGTCGGTGCACATATCAGCCCTCAGCCCGCTATGCCCCGTCCCTCCGCTGTCACTGGGCTGCAGATAAAGCGCTCCACGCAGGGAAGCTCATTGCATTACGCAGATTGATAGCCTGGATGCTCTCCGTCGATATCAGCAAAACCACCCGATGGCCTCCGAGTGAAGATGCGGTAGATACGGTAAGAGCGACGTGCGTTTGGTCTCGGTTTCTGTCGTCGTTGTTCACTCAGCATCAGCTGTTTTTGTCCATGGCTGTGCTCTGGTCTGGCTCACTCAGACCTGAGCAGCGCAGAGCTAAAGATATGAGGAAGACAAAGGGATGGAGCGCTATGATCCGTATGATTTAAACTGTTTCGGATGAAGAGTAAACAGAAAAACAACACAAGCGTCTCCCTCTGCGTGTGCAGTGATAACTGTACATCAAATTATCCAAAGCTGTCAGCGCGCTATAGCCTATAGCATAGGCTACATGTTTGCAGCTGTACTACACTGTAAGTAGCTATTATAGATTCACAAGCTTCGCAATGCTGTTCCTCATAGCCATATGGACTGACGTAGCTTATTAACAGCTGCCATGTGAGATGGATTTACTCTAGGAAATGACACTGTCTAGATAGCCGGGGCTGCTGCATGTGGAGCAGCTAGACTGTGGCTCATTATGCCATGTAGCCTGCTGTGAACTGTACCAGTCTGCATGGGCTCCTCTCTCTCCTCTCCTCTCCCCTCCATCTAGTAGCAGGCCACAGTATCATAGCCATGCAAGACATGGATCTAATAGACTTGTATCTCTGTATCATTGCCTGATGATGCCAAATCCTGCAGCCTGTCAGAAAACATACGGGTGTCCTTGTGTCAAATGGTAACTCATAATGTAATGAACTCTATCTGTGAAGGGGTTAACACTGTGACATGGCTTCTAGTGCATGTGGATATGTAAACATTAGGCCAGAGTAGCTCATATTGATAACAGTGAACTGTGTTTAGTCAGGTGTGTTCTTGCTCTTTATGGTTTTTATAATAAAACTGCCCCTCTTTGACTACCTAAAGTCACAGGTTTTCAAAACTACAGTGGTTTTGTTTTTGACACAAGTTCATAATATATAACAGATACATCTTCATTCTCTCATGGTACTGCAATTAAGACTGGTCCGAAAATACATCAGTTCATCTTATACAGACTGTCTCGTATTAATGAGTTTTTATGACTAAAGATTTCTCTCTGTCTTAATTTCTCTCTCTCTCTCTCTCTCTCTCTCTCTCTCTCTCTCTCTCCCTCTCTCTCTCTCTCTCTCTCTCTCTTTCTCTCTCTCTCTCTCTTTTTACTAGGCCTGTTAGCACCATGATCAATGGCTGTGCTGTGTGTGCTAGTGATAGTGCAGGCCGTGTTGCAGGGGGGAGATTGAATGCCACTAAAATTTCAAGGTAAGATGTTTCCTCTCCTCCTCTTCTCTCCTCTCTTCTCCTCTTCTCTCCTCTCCTCTCCTCTCCTCTCTTATCCCATACACTGCTCTCTCCAGTCTGCCACTGCTCATGTTGATCAGCACACCCCTTGGTGAGTGGGACTGACCTTGTGTCTGTGTGTGTGTATGTGTGCGAGGTGGGAGAGCTGGAATTGATCCATGGCCTTGAACAGCCACTCCCTTCCTCACTTCTTCCATCTTGCTTTTGTCCACTTCATCCCTCTATCCTTCTCATACTTGAGCCTGAACCTTGTTCTCGTCTTTGCAGGGATCTGCCTCACTCCATGGGCAGGAGGTGTGTGTATCTGTGTGTACATGTATACATTGTACACATGCCTGTGTTTGTTTGTTTGTTTTTTTAACATCTGTGTCCCATACAGAGATGTGTTTGTTGCTGAGGGTAGTATAAAACGCTTGTTTTTTTGTCAGTCAGTCAGTCTAAAGGGAGTCTTTTCTTTAGCTTAATTAGACAAATGGTTGTGGTGTTGAAAGCAAACAGTGGCAGCTGAACGGCCTGAATTAGCTATTGTTGCCCGAGAGAAAGAGCTTGATGGCACACTTGCTGCCACAATATCTCCTCATTATGTAAGATGCACTGAAAAGCACAAAATACGATGTGATCAGAAAACCCAATATTGTGCGCGTGTGTGTTTGAGTTCACTGTAAGTGTGGAGATGAGAGAGCCTGAGTGTGCATGTTTGGATGCGTCTGTGTTTATATGTGCGTGCTGCAGACTGCTTTTCAGGTTGAACTGCAGTGCAGATTTTCTCCAAAGTTGAAGTAAATTCAGCTTAAGGGTGTCTGGCCAGCCGTCTCTAACAGGCTGAGTCAGCATGCAGTCAGCCCTAACATTCCCTCTTCATGGTTTGAACTAGTGGACCAGTGGTTCTGATGTGTTAACTAAGCCCAAATGCTTTATGGTGTGTGTGTGTGTGTGTCTTGTTCTTCTATCCCTGTGAGAAAGAGTTTGACTTATAGACCATGTGGCTGAAGACATTTTCATGAAGTGAGTGATTAGGATTCAGGTGTAGGGATTGAGTTAAAATTAGGATTTCATGGGTTAATTTAGCATTGGTCATGTAGGATGAGGGTTAGGGCTCGAGGTACAGGTTGGGCTTTACTGAATTACTGGAAAGTTCTCCTCATTAGGATAGAAGTTTATCAATATGTGTGCTTTGTGTGTGTGGCTGTACATGGGCTGTGCAGGAAAAGGGGAAGGACACACATATCGGCTCAGTTCTATATGCATGAATGGGTACACACATAAACAGCCTGACTCATAAAAGCCACCGGAGCGGCCGTTCCCCTCACCTGTCACTGTGGCAGCCAACCACAAGTCACAGCTAATGGGTTTTGATGCTGCCATGGCTGTGTGAATGGTGTGTCTGTATGTGTTCACCGACCTGTTATTTACCAGGCTATGACTCCAATAGTACCACGTTTAGAAAGCATATGAGTAAACTCTCCTATATGCAGTGGTTTACCAGTGCTAGAAGAAGAAACAGAAGAAAAAAAGAAATATATGAGAGTCAGAGAGAGAAAGAAGGAAAGAGAGAGATGCATTCAAAGTCATGGTGTTTCTCTGCCATCATGGCTACCTCGCTCAGAAAACAGGAAGTGAATTGCAGAAACAGGAGGAAGTCATTGTTCACTAGATGCCACTCTGCACAGTGAACACACACCCTGCATGCGTGCACTGCTTCCAACATTCAACTATGAATTTTATATCTGAGATAAATTGCAGTGTAATTTGAGGTGTGTGGGGTAATAAATACACACCTCCCCTCCACCAAACAAAATGGAGATGATAAGCATATTACACCAATTAATGAGCTTATTAGACATTTTGAGGTGAGCTGCTGTGGCATTAAATGTGAGGAGTAAATCAGCTTATGTCAGAGCAGTGTGTGACACAGAGCCGCATCTCCATCAGACTGTGATTACCACAATGACTCAGATACGAATGCAAACAGATAAAGATGATCCTTTCATAGCGTCTGTTACTTTATGGACCTGCACTGTACACAGTTTTGTGGAAGTTTCATATGAAATGAACTCTTGGTTGTCAGTTTTTTTCTAATGCCACAGGAGGTTGAGGAGCTTCAGCGGCTGAGGCTTATGAGGATTATGAAGAGGGGAATTTTGAATGAGAGAGAGTCATTCAAGTAGATAACCTTTAGTAGTGGGATTATGGGCCGACATCTCTGTGTTGCTCAAGTCCTACAGGAAGACTCGCTGTCACAGGACATTGACTGTTATCTCTTTTCTCATCTTGTCACATTTTCAAGTTTGGCCGAAGCATGCATCACGCACAGGTTTTTGTTTATACCATAGATCTAAGTGTGGATGTAGGCATATTAGGCATGCTGATTTTGTCATAATACATACTTAATACTTAATACATAGATAATACTTGAAGCAGATTAAAGGCAGCCTATGCAGTTGGAAAAGGGAGCCCACCTTGTTATGATGTCGTAAGGAATGATGAGTGACACTCACTTCATAACCCAACATATAAGAGCATTTTGCTTCATTGTTTATGTTTTATTGTACATTTAACATGAAAACATTGGGTTAAAGACAGGCATTTAAAATTGTTATACATTAATCCTGAGGGGTTTTATGCCTCCGCAGCCTCATCCTGAACATTAGTAAGCAAAGCACAATGCCCTCCCATTTCAAACTGCAGAGTCTGCCTCTAAGTTACTGTTCACTCATTAAAGGCGAAATTTGGTTTAAGTGAGAATCGACAAAAAAAAATGTGAAACAAGCTTGTAATTCATTCATTAGTAGTGAGTTGGGCTGGTGATGAGAACCATGTAGACTCAGTCATCAAATAAGTGTTTATTCCATGATTGTTAGATGAGTTTAAATGGTTCTTGGTGAAGTTGAACCTCAGCAATTTTGCATTGTGTACCAGAGTGTTTATGCAGAATTTTTAAACAAAGCTTACATGCTGAACGGCTGAATGGGATTTCTGTTTGTTTGTTTGTTTGTTTTTTTGCCATGGTATCAAATTAAATATTGAGAGATGTGAAATTTCACCAGTATTGGTATCAACTACCAAATTCTGGTATTGTGACATATATACATGGTATATATTTACAATATATACCATACTGTATATTAGAATGGCTGTGTGACATACCCACCCATCAGCCGAATTTGTGTTGATTTATAATTGCATGATGGGGTTACAGTGAACTGTGTACCCACCTGCTCAGCTACCTACTACAACTTCTGTGCCACAGCCTATGCTAACACCATCTTGTTGCATCTCTGGAAGCCTGAGCCCGGGAATATAGAGAGCATGCTAGACTTTGTATCTTTGATGTGTGCTCACTGTGTGTGTACAAGTGTGTGCATCAACTGCAGTCTGTTCCTCTTCTCTCTTATTCCTCCTACTCTTAGCCATTACTATCTCTCCTCACCTCTTCTCATCCTATCTAACCGTTCTCCGCAGGCAAGAGTCCCCACGTTACAGTGTTTAAAAGTTAGAGTCATGCTATTATCCATTACAGGGGGATTACCTCTGAGATTCTCTATGCACAGCTTTATGTTAAATCTCCTAAGAGCTTATATAGACACTAATAGCTGATAGCTGTTTCAGCGGCTCACTGAAAGGCCCTTTTATAGTTCTGACAGTTCAGGCTGGGTATATGTAATGAAGACTGCACCTTTTCATATGCAGATTCAGCTTTAGAAATTCACTACTTCCTGGTTCAGTGTAACAGCCATGGTAATTCTTTTCATGAGTCTCTCTATGCAGATGCCTCTATTAGTCTGTATGGCACAGAAATTGGGAAAAATAAATGGCTCAGGTATTTGTAGCCTGATTTCATTGCCTTACAATGTTTTCATGGCTTAGGTCTGATTGGCAGTGTGGATACTGGAGCAGAAGATGCATGGGGCCAAAGGCAATGTAGAAATGCAATGTTAGTTTTTGAAGAGTCTGTTGTAAATGTGTTGAAGGCTCACAACAATTTTACATTATTGTCCATGAATCATCGTTTCATGTTAGATTTATGATTCATCCCTATTTTCGTTTGTTCAGTCTCATTAGCCGCAGGACATTGTCTTCTTGTCCTAGTTTTCATGTTCCATCTCTTTGTCCCGCTGCTTTGTGTGACAAATAACTGTGTGTAAAGTTCACAGACAGACACTGCATGCAACAGTGCTTTCCCCATTCTGAAATCCTCAAAATAGCCTGGCCCGCTCTTATTCCTTGCAGTCATATGGGACAATAGCAATATTCCACTAGGACTAAATCAGAATCAGAATCAGAAATACTTTATTGATCCCTGAAGGGAAACTGGGTCAGCTGCAGTTACTCAGTTCTCAAAAGAAGAATTAAATTATAAGAAAATTGCAAGAAATCTGAAATATAAAAATACGTGCCTCACACGTTGTAAAAACTATGTGCATTATGTCTAAGTTGTGTCAAAGGTGTGTGCAAAATTATCTGCATCAAGTCTCAGGGTGTGCATTAATCCTACAAGCATTACAAGTCTAAATACAGAGATGGGACAGACTGCAATTAACTGTTAGTTTTATTGTCGATTCATTTATTGATTATTTTCCAATCACTTGAATGATCATTTTGTCTCTAAATTGTTAAAAATAATGACAAATTCCTATCACAAGTTACCAGAGCCAAAAGCAATATTTTCAATTGCTTTCTTGACCGGCCGCCAAAAAACCCCAGTATTAATTTTATAATGATAGCAAATGGAGAAAAGCAAGCAAACGTTAGAATTTGTGAAGCTGTAGCTGACGACTGTTGGGTGTACATGATTATCAAAATTGTAATTCATTTTCCGTGGACTGACATCAGTTTATCGACTAATTGTTTCAGCTCTATATTCAGCATTTGTCAGCACGTATACTTACTACTGATGCTTGTCTTTCTGTCTGTCTGCTGTCCCCCTGTCTTACCCCTCTCCATCACCCTATTCATCATGTAATTGGGTGGATTATGACTAATACCAACCCTCTGGCTGTCTGCTGGCTGTCAAGCAGCTTTTACCCAGATTATAAATTGCTTAATATATTTGGATGCCTACGTGTTTGTTTGTGGACGAGATTGTGCGCGCTCAGTCTCAGGATTGTGCATTTATCCACCTTTTGATCTCCGCTCTGTCAAATCGGGTTAGGCAGCGGCAGACATCGATATCCACACGCAAGTCTGTTATTTATCGAAGTGAAGAATAAAGCCCATCTGCTGGTGCTTGAGCAGTTCCGCCGCTCGTAATGATGAATAGGGAGCACATCTTCATCTTGCTGCTCAGAGAGAAGATCGGCGTCAACAGCTGAAGTTGTTGGGAGAAAGTGTATAGGCCGTGACAGGCGTAATTAGGGTCTACTAATTGATGAGGCGCACACACACACATGCACACGCGTGCACACACACACACTCTCTCTCTCTCTTTCTCTCTCCTTTCTCTGGATCTGAGCTTTCTCCGTTTTCCTCCTTACACTTTCAATTAGGGCCCACGCCTCCCACACAGAAACATAAACACACACACACGCACACACACTGGAACTCTCCACTGAAAATGTTGTGCCAACAAACGCTCTCCACGCGCTCTTGGGAGACCAAGGTTATACTGCGAGGAGGAGTTGCCAAACAAAAGGACAAAGGGATAATAGCAGAACAAGATGAAAGCTTCACCGTTGGCATGGCAACCAGCCGATCATCTGCGTGGCATGGTTTGATGTTTGACAAGTCGATGGTAGATTCTGGGTTACAGAGAGAGAAAGAGAGACATAGAAAGAGAGAGAGAGAGAGAGAGAGGGGTGAAGAAAACCGGTTTGATCCAGTGAGACTGTGTGAGTGCTCTTTATCTGCCTGGCTGTTTGTTGTTTTTTTTTTGTTTATTCTCTCACTCAGCGGTTCAAGATGTCTTCCTTTAACTCTTTTCTGCTGAATCCTGTCATGCTGCCGACCTGTGCAGTCAAACTGTGTGTGTGTGTGTGTGTGTGTGTGTGTGTGTGTGTGTGTGAATGTTCATTCGGAAGTTTCAGTGTTTGTATGTCAGGCTTAGACCAGTATGTATGTCAGTTTACAGATATATCAAGACAATATTATATACTGGGTACCAGCCAGTCAGGTATGATGGAGGTGTCTCCCTTCCTACAGCAACATACAATCAGCTGTAAAACCTGCAGTGGCATTGTATTTTCTTTGCACATTTTGTCTTTTTTTTTTTTACTTAATTGCTCAGTTAATCTTAATCATCCATTGAAGATTTTCCTTTAAAATAGATTAAAGTAGGGGCAATGGAGAGCCTTAGAGTCTCAGTTTTTCAATGGGATTTCCCACAATTTGCCAAAGAAAAGATTCTGGGAGAAACTTTAACCATTTAGCATGAAGCAAATGCTTAAATTTAAAGTTATTGAATGTTGGCTGTCAGAGACTTCAGTTTAAACATTTGGTATTTTTGTATCTGCATATAGCCTTATTAAAACTCATAGTGGTGGCGCCCTAATGTGTACATGACTTTGTGTAATGAATCATGTCTTTTCTGTCTTTATTTTTCCTGGAAAGTCATTCTCCTCTCCTTAAAGGAGAATTATCTCATCTGTCCCTTTCCTCCCTTCCTCCTCTGCCCACCCACCCCGCCCCCCTTCCCCTCACTCCTCCATCTATCTGTCCTCCAGCTAGTGCTCTAAGTGGCTGGGACTGTGTTGTGGGACTAACGTCTCGACAACCCCCCGTGCTATTTTAAGAACCTCGCTTGTTGCTTATTCACTGTCAGAGTCAGATCTGAGCTCCCTTGACTGCTCTGTTAAGTGGAAGTGGATGACATCCGTCTTGCATGTTGCCTTGTAGAGATAGTGTGGCAAGAATGAACGTCCCGTCGCCCGCAATCACTCCATCCAAGTTTTATAGCTCCTCACTCTCTCCCTCTCTCTCAAGTGCTCCCTTGTCTATTTTCTTGTCTTCTTTATTGAGGGAAAATAGAGACGACCAGTCAACATCTTTTGCTTTTGTTTCTTGACATTTCTCCCTGTACTCTGATGCAGTCCTCCCCCATGGCCAAGACACACACACACACACACACACACACACATATATGTTTACCTGTGACCTGTGATTCTATTTTTGTGTTTGTTTGCATCTACATTTAGGCCTCTTTATATATTCTATTGTGACCAAAGACCATCATTATTTGTGTGCATGTGTGTGTAAGAGTGTGTGTGTGTGTGTGTGTGTGTGTGTATGTGGCTGTTAGTGACAATTGGCCGCTCCGTGGAGCCGCTTTCCCTCTTCTCATCCCTCGTTCATCTCATTCGCTCTCTCTGTCTCACCCTATCTATCTTCCCGCTGTCACCCTGCTCTTTAATGTGTCGCCAACTTGCTTCTTACATGACTTGCTGTCCGTTTTCTCCTGCCTCCCCCTCGACTCACTGTGTTCCTTCAGTTCTTTTATTTTTTTTAGTATTTTGTGTGATCCTATGAGGAAAATGTCTGTCCTTTCTAGGAATGGCATAAGTGGATGCATAACCTAAGAAACCTAAGCAGAAGGCATTGCAAGGGCTGGCCAGTCTAGATAACTATGTGTAAAAGCCTTTGACTGGCCCTTAATGCTGGATGATAGAGAAAAATGATCAACATACAGTATATTTTGATTGAAATATGATTCACAATTTTAGGTAAATGATATTATTTTTGCATTCATAATTATAATTGGAATGTTCACTGAAAAAAACTGTTTATGATGTGATGTGCTGAGGTCTGGACTAAACAAACATGTTTTCTCACGTCTGGAGAGTAAGATTTGTTGGTTTGGGCATCTCTGTCGCACCGCAAATTGTCATTTATAGCGGCATTTTGTCACCCATTTTACCTTTATCAAAATGAAGCTCCTGCAGTTTGGATACTGCACTTGGCCATACTGTGATTTTGATAATCGTCTGATTAGTTGTCCAGCTGTTGTGCGTAAAAACTGTGTGAAATTCTTTTCACACATGAGTGCATGGTGTGTTTAGCTCTGAACTCTCCTGGACTCTGAATGCTATTATTATAAGGGTCATTCACTAAAATATGCCTTTTATGAACTTCGGTTTGTAATTGCAACAACATCCACAGGCTTCCGGCACAGCGTGGGGGTTGCCTTGTAATATACAGGAATATAAAACTCACCTTTTCACCGCAGAACAAGGAAGTTATGTAGCTAATTATAACACAGAGCCAACAAAAACATCCAACATAGTGAAGAGGAAACACATCATGATGCAGGTTGTACTGCTTTGTCAGTTGTTCACTTGTAGCATCGACCTGCATTTGAGAGCAGTGGAAAATGAAAATGGTGAGTGAGTGAGTGAGTGAGTGAGTGATTACAGGATGGAAAGTGGGTTTTAAAAGCCAGAAACCTCAGCAGCTAGTGAAGTAACTGGATTAGTGAAAGTCTTACTTAATGCATCTGTAACTGTCACCTCTTCTTAACTCTAACTTTTACAGTAACCAAAACCATCACATGCTCAAATTTTGCCCATTCCCTGTTCCTATCTGGTGTGCATCTTCACCTTTTGTAAGGACACTGGCTGCTCACAGGGACAGAGGTACAACAACACATACACATTCACCTCTCCTACTCCACATCCCTCTCCTTAGTCCGCAGGGCTTGATATTTGTCAGTGTGTGTGACAGCGCAGAAGTATCGACCCATCCATCAAACACACAGAGCGATAGATAGAGAGAGAGAGAGAGAGAGTGAGGAGGGAGACCAGGTGAGGCTCTGTCTATCTGAAAAAAAAAAAAAAAAAAAAAAAAGACAGAGAAGTAGTCACATATGGGATCCTCTGCAGCATCTGGTGGGCCTGTACCAGCTGTGGAGTGAAATCACAAAAAAAAAAAAAAGCACAGAAAAAAAAAACTGTTGGAAATGCTGTTTTTTGGAGCCTTTCCTACAGCTTGGGGCATCAAATCAATTAAGAGTGCGCTCTTGGTTCATGGAAAAGGCAGTGGATTGGTGATATCCGCTGGTTAATTTAATGGAGAGAAGACGAGCTGGAGGGCACCGGAGGCGACACGCGTTGATGACCGTACACATCTTCGTCTCTCGCTCAGTGACTGCTCATTACTTTGACTCACACTGATCAGCACAAGATGAGTTGTGTACTGGGAGTGTGTGTGTGTTTGTGTGTGTTTGTGTGCAGTTGGGTATGAAGTTGTGTGGATATTGGGAGTGTATTTTGTGTGTCTGACGTTCTCGCTCTTTCTGTCTCCGCTGTATGCTTTTGTGCACCGTCCATACTCACCTTCCCTGCTTTGAATGCAGTTGGCATGAACGCATTGGAGGCGAACACCTGAATACAGACTGAGAGCCAACTTATTTTTGAGTCGTGAGCTTTTAGTCTGACGTTCACACTCTCACATATTGAGGGACCATCATCACTGATGTTTTTGCTTTTTTATTTCCATATCTAAATCCTATTTTTACACCTTTTGTTCTGTCTGTCAGTACACATGTTGAATAGACTACGTTGAATATTTTGGTCTTACATATATGTACAATGAGCTCCTTCAGTACATTATTCACTTATTCTTTAACACCCCCTACCTTTCTGATTTCTTCTCCTCCCTTTCTCCCTGCTTACCTTTTCAGTCCACATTTTTCTCTGCCATTTACTGTTTCTCTCTCTCGTCTCCTTGCCCCCCTCCTCTGTTTACTTTGCTCTGCTTTTTCCGTTTCTTCTCCACTTGTTCTCCCCCATTACATCCTTCTTTTACCTTGCTGCTTTCTACCTCCTCTCTTTCTCCTCTCCCAGAGTGCTGGCTTTAGCTGATTAGAGTGGTCCTGCTTGCTTTGATTAATTGGATGAGAGTGTTGTCACCTCGCCAGACTCCTCTCCTCTCCTCTCCTCTCCTCTCCTCTGTCAAGGTGCGTTCAGGATCACTAGCCTAATTGTATATGAAAGAAAGCTTTGTAAGATCCAGATATGGCTAAAACAAACACATGGCTTTTAAAGGCAGTGGTGCATTGGGGGAAGTCAGCAGACCTGTAGGAGAGTCAGCAAACAAGTCAGACTCAGGACAGATTTTTAGTCTGTTGACCCTGAGCGACCCAGGCAACAGAGCTTGGCTGTTAGCCCGTTCACATGCATACATTTCATATATGTGCATATGCTTACACTTGCGCTCAAACAGCGCGCACATATTAGTTCTTCACAACTGCAACACTTTGAATAAAACGTGCCGAACCCTTTCTTTAGCTATTTAGCTAATAAAGAGTCGGTCATCAACAAATCAACAAATCTATCTAGTTCCAGATTTGATGCATTACCGTGCACGTAAGTATCAACAATTCGATCAAACAGTAGGACTATCATATTTCTTCAGAAATGTGAAAAAAAAAATCAACAACAGAATTACTTTAAGTTTTATTCTATGAAAAAAATATTGACAAAAAAGTTTCAGTTGCATAATGTTCTGTTAGACCACCACAACTCTGGTGATATTTGTGCTGCCGTGGTGTGAATATGAGGGACGCTGGGCGGTGAGTGCCAGCAAATCTGAATTTAGAAGACCATTGCGTCTATAATCTTGACATTCAGAGAGGAAAACAAATGATTTTCTGGCATTGGAGCGCTATACTCTGCTGTCTTACCTGCTGTCGTCTTTACCATTCTGTATTATGGAACTGGGTGTGTTAGAGCACTGTACTTTAAATTCAGTTCATGCTAAATTCTGGAAATGGTTGACAGAGGTTGTGAAATTTGCTATTGTGTATTGTTGTCTTACTTGTGTAACATGATATGTATATTACAGTAGAAAACTATTGCAAAGTACAAAGTTTATAGAGGTTGTTCCAAAAAAGTTATTTTGGGTAACTGATTGATTAACAATCTATAGTGTTTTTATTTCTCTCACTAGTGTATAACGGGTCTTGAATAGTGTTTATGTCTTTGTGCCGTCAGAAGGCAAAGTTGAATTCATGTGGAAGATAACGTGATGTTGAGCAGAATGGTTCATTTCATCGTAGAAGTTTGAGCTTTGGCCAGAGCAGTGTGGGTTTTTGGTTTTGTGTTCACAGTTTTGGGAAAGTGGAAATGTGCATACGTAGCTGTGAAAAAGAAAAACTGTAACACATGGACAGCTCCGCTATGTGTGATTTACTGATCAGTGGAATGTTTTTTTTTTTTTTTTTTTGATTTGGTGTAGGATGCTCTGCTTCTTCTGGCTGCGCTCTCCTAAAGCCAAGTAGAGGAAAACTTGGAGCTGTTCTCTCTCCTCTCATCTCCTCGAACGTCGATGTCTCAGTCCACCTTTCAGGCTTTGATCACAAGAATAGCAACTTCCATCTTCTGCCTCCCTCTTTCTCTCTCTCTTTTGCTTCTTTCTCCTTCTCTCGTCCTTCCTCTATCACCATCTCTCCTCTTTATCGTCCCCCACACTTTTTGTGTCTCCCTGTCTCTCTCCCAGCTTTTTGCCAAGTGAGTTCTTCTTTAAAGGCTTCTCTCTGAAAGGTCATCTGCAGCCTCTACAGACCCCCTGTGGCTCTCTGTCGTTCTTTCTTTCCCTTGCCTTTTTCTCTCATTCTCTTTTTTTTTCTGTCTGCCTCTAGCATGGCCAAGGCAGAGGCAACAGACGCACACTCAGAAACACTGTGGCACAGCCAAGCGAAGGGCTGGCTGGGAAAGTCAAACGCTTTGTTATTGCATCCCAGCAAATACAATCTCTGGAGAAGCTGTGCCAACCGGAGAACCCCAAGGGGTTGTGAGGCTTTCTTAGAAATGCAGGCAATAACACGAGCTAACTGCTGCGCTGTTTCCTACCATCTCCCTTTTTTCCATTATGGGCGATTTTTATCAGCCACCTGAAAGCTAGACAGTCTGTGTGTGCATATGTGTGTGCTTATTTTTGCTTCTCTATTTGATGAGGCTAACTGGTGGTGATGGACTCTGTGATGTGGAAGAATAAACAGGCACAATAACTCAATAATAACATGAGGCCTCGTTACGTGAAAATCACTGCATGATGAATGACTTTGGTTCCGCTGTGTTGCAAATGTACAATAGATGCCTTGTTTCTACGATCGCTGGGGCTTAGCAGCCACTTTGTTGTGTGATTATGGGCTGTGTGTGTGTGTTTTTCTTTGTGTGTGTGTGTGGTGGAGAAGAAGAAGATTGTGCCATCTATGGCTTTGTCTGCCAGTGTTTCAACCCTTTTTACACCATGCAAATTGACTATGCATGTTCAGCTGCTTCTGCACATTAATGCTGAAATTGTGATTGGCCAAAAGTGCTGATTGGCCAATTAATCAATTCATAGAAAATTAATTTACTGTAACTCTGATATTGATTAATCATTTCAGTCATTTATCAAGTAATGATACCATACACTTTCTACAGTTATAGTTTCACAAATGCCAAGGTTTGCTTGTTTTCCCTGTTTGACATTGTTATAAAATGAACTTGTGATGAGGCTTTTTCATGTTTTTATGCTTTATAGGCAAAATGATTAATCAAAAAAACATTGCAATGAAAATAATGGGTAGTTACTGCCACAGTATGCACACGTTCCTGGACCTACAGGCTAAAACCTTACTTCACCAAAACCATGCACTTTTTTGGAAAACAAGAAAAACAGCCATGTGTTTTGAGTTCATCTGATTAGTTTTCAAAGAGTTTTTAACCTCCCCAACCATCCTGGTCCCGTCAATGTGTTTGTCCTTACAAATGCATCCTGCAATTTTTATCTTAAGTTCTAGTGGAGATCTGACAGTTTCCAGTGATACAAAGTATGTCCTGCTGAATTAGAGAGAAATGTGTATAAAATGATGCACATGGCAGATATTTATTATCTGATATAATGCTGCAGCCTTATCACCGTGACAATTGGGGTTTGAATATTTCACTCTGTGTCAGCGTGCTATAGCTTCAATGAAGCGTTGCAACCAGCAGGTACAGAATATACATGTGACACTGTCATCCAATAAGGAAAAAAATCATTTTCTAATTCTGAAGCTACTTAAGGGGAAATTTAAAGGAAAACCAGAGTTCAAGGGTTAAGTCTAGGGGTTGTTGATTTTCTTTTCTACATTTAGAGGAGCACATGATTCTTCAGTTGAAGTTGAAATGCAAATGTAATCAAAACACACTTGAGAACAGCCTTTTGACATTCACAGTAACAGTTGGTGCCTTGACTTCTTCCTTGTCTTCCCTGCCCCACAGCGTCTAATCAACTGTGGGGGGGGTTTAAATGCAGCTTAAATGACAGGTAGCTCTTCTTAAGGCTCTGTGCTCAGAAGTAACCCATTAATCATGTTTCTTTAATGGGGGTGGGCGGGATGCGGGCAAGAGAGGCCAGGCCTGTGAGTGACACAAGCTGTCTACTCCAGCCTTGCATAATGAGAGCTAATTGATGGGAGGAGCAGGGACATACCTGCCTAGTCTACTCACATTAGCCAGGAAAAGAGCCTGAGGGCTGTTCTTGTCTGTCCCTGTGTGTGTGTGTGTGTGTGTGTGTGTGTGTGTGTGTGTGTGTTTGGGGTCGGGGGGGATTTCTGTAGCTGTAGCATTGGTGATTTGCAATGCAGTGTCTCTTCACATCAATATTTCATTGTTATTTTATAAAAGGGGAGTTATTGTTAATAATACCAAATTGATTATCACTCTCTCTACCCCTGCCTTTTCTCTGTCTCTCCTGCTCCTTCTCTTCCTCTCTCTCCCAGGCTGTAAGCCCTGTGCAGGGTGGTGATGACGAGCCAGGGCAGTGGCAGTAGGGGAAGTGGCCAGCATGCCAGCACTCCCCCCCCTCGCCATGCTCCCGGACCCAAGTTGCAGGTACAGCGCTCCCTCTCTCGAGACACCATCACCATCCACTTCTCTGCCCTCGGGAAAGAGGAGGAAGATGAAGAGGAGGAGCTCTATGGGTTACCTGTTGGATCTATGGGGGCTTCATCTGGGCTTGATGGCACAGGGGGGCTGGGAATGTTGGGGGGTGAGGACCAGGGCATTACCACAGCCCTGGAGGCAAGAGAGGAGCTGCTGTTTGAATCTGGGGGGGTGGACGCCCCTCCTGGAGCCGCTGTGCTCCCTGTATCCTCCACCACACTATCAATGCAGCCTGCAGCACCGCATTCACACTCTCCAGCCATGACTATTATCCCCACCTCCACCCAGTCCCACCTGAGTTCCACCCCTCCTGCCAGTTCCTCATGGCCCTCTGACCGACCCTCAGCTAGTCCCCCTACCACGAGCTCCAGTTCCTCCTCCCCTTGCAAGTCTGCAGCCCTGTCCTCGTCCAAACCCTTCCTCAGCCTAGTGAGGTCCCTTTCCAATGATGTCGAGTCTCGAGAAAGTACGCCTGCGCCCGCCACTGTGGCGCCCGCGCATGCACGCCACCGACACTTAATGAAATCTTTTGTTAAGTCCCTGTCCACGGACACTTCCAAGCCTGAACAACAGGAGGGGCCTTTTCATCCCCATCCTCAGCACCATCATCCCCATCCTCAGCAGACACAGCCGTCCCAGCGCCCTCCGCTGGAATCACGTCGCAACATGCAGCTCTTCAAGCAGTTCTCTCAACCTCGCTTGTCCACTGGCAATGTCACTGTCACCCAGGCAGGTGGAGACTCCAAAACAGCACCGTCCTCCCCCCTCACATCCCCAGATGGTAGATCCTTCTTCAAAGTTCAAGAAGTGGAGGCCAAGATAGAAGATACCAAGCGCCGGCTGTCAGAGGTGATGTCGGACCCCTTACAGCTTTTTAGTAAGATCATGGGCGATGAGTGTGGGACGGTGGGCACAGCAGGCACAGGAGCAGTGGGAAGTGCCACCCACCGTGCCAAAACTCTTTCGTCCAGCGCATCGGAGCTCAGCGGTGTGACGGCCGTGAATGGGCACGCAGAGAGCAACAACAACTATAGCATCAAAGAGGAGGAAGGGGGAGAAGGGGAGGAAGAAGAGGCGACACCCACAGGTGAGGGTCCTGACGCTGTGTTTTTCTCCTTCCCATCACTGGCACCAGCTCCAGCCCTCATCCAGGCCTCCTCGTCCATTATCCCCAAGTCTCCCTCTCTCACTCTGGGCCGCTGCTCCATGTCAGCCCTGGTGGCTCGACAGGAAGATGAGGATTTCTGTGAACTGTACAGTGAAGACTTTGAGTTGTGCACCGATACAGAAACACCAAATGGGGATCGTCCGGGGTCGCGACAGCCACATACCGGTAGTACTGGGTTGTGTAGTGAACTTGATACAGAGGAAGAAGAAGAAGAGGAGGAGGAGGAGGAGGTGGACACTGTGCCTATGACTGCCCTCATCTTCCTGACACAGTTGGTTTATTGGTACTTGGTCCTGCCTGTGCCACCCTATGTTTGTGCGGTGGTGCACGGAATGGTGGCTGGGTTCATGTTGGCAGTCCTAGTCCTTTGGCTGTCCTCCCCTCAGCGCTCTTCAGGAATGAGGAGAGGGAGACGGAGGATCGAGCACTGGAATGTGGCCCAGCTGGATATAAAAGAACCAGGGATATTCAAGGTGAGATAAGGTATAGCAAGGATGGCCAAAGTTGTGCTTACCCCAATTTCTGTCATGTAGTTGGTTAATGCCCAAAATGTAAAATGTAATTTGCCCAGCACAGTACAGGTTTTTGGAGCAGGCCTCTGTAAGACCTTGCACTACTACTTGTTGCACTACTTTCACTAGTTATGTTCATAAACAAGTTATATTCAAGGCAAGTCACACAGAAGTTAATGCAAAGACAGAACAAGATCTTCAGAGACAGCAGCCATTACTTGAGGTAGACAGCTCTCAGCCTATTTTAGATTTAGCCTTGCAGGATGTACACATGCTGATAGTATTGACTCGTTAAGTGGTTAGTGTATTACATTTGTCTAACAGTGCCTTGGAGAGGCTACCTCAGTGTAGATGCCATGTAGTACACAAAATACCTAATATTAAAATTTACAAATTCAATGTATCAGTTCAATATCAAGCATATATTCAACTCTGGGCTGTTTTTGTGGATCTGTTTTATACATTTTTTTTTACACTCAAACATTTTCTATCCTGAAGTAATGCACACATGGAAAGGCCCCCTGTTGTTTAAATCCTATTGGTTTTGCACACAGAGCGTCCCTTTGGGATTGACAGAACAGTAGTTTGGCTGAGAGTTAAACTGTGCACAGCCTCATGGGGAACAGCAACAACACATTGAGGTTATATTACATTCTTTCTCCAGTGACTTCAACGACTTTGGTTCAAAGCAGTTTTGCTTTGAACTAAACAATCAAATGAGACAGCCAGACCATTTGCCCCCAGTTCTCCTTTAAACTCACTCAATGTAGTGGAAAGTCTTCCAGAGGAGAAACATTTAGCAGTTAGCCAGGAGTTATGTAAGTGTTTGTGTGCATCTGTGTGTGCGTTGCGCGTGTATGTGTGTGTGTGTGTGCGTGCGTGTGCTTGGAGGGGATGGGGGGTTGGGGAGTGGGAGTGCATGCCAACATGTGTGCGGTTAACCTTAGTGGGCACCAAGCTGTTGCTCAGGAGGGCTTTCTGACTGGAGGCCACAGCTGTTCCAGGAGGGGAGCGCGCTGCAGCCATGCAGAACACGATGGCAGTGCATATGGATGACAGACCCTAGAGCACACAAAATCCAGGATAGCAGCAGAGGGGACAAACTTCACGCTCTCTGCCAAGCTAAAATCTGGAAGGCCGTAATCCATAACATCTTCTGCAGAGGATAAGAAAAGTCTGTTTCAAACGCTTTGATAAAGTGAAATGTGTTTTATTGTGCCAACTGAAGGGGACGTTTGTGGTGACATGTATTTGATTTGGTTCTGGTTTTAGAGAATACTTTTAGAGAGTGACTTAGAGAGTGAGTGATTTCATATTTACTAAGGGCAACAAAGGATGGTGGAAATTTGTCTTCCCTTTTCTTTAGTTTTTCTCCTACAGTATATAATTAATTGGAAGAGGATGGAGGTAAAAACTATTATCTTAAAGGATACCATCCTCGAAAAACCAAACAATAACAACAACAACAATAATAATG
Source organism: Myripristis murdjan (assembly GCF_902150065.1). Taxonomy (NCBI): domain Eukaryota; kingdom Metazoa; phylum Chordata; class Actinopteri; order Holocentriformes; family Holocentridae; genus Myripristis; species Myripristis murdjan. The sequence continues at coordinate 16,803,816 of NC_043987.1, read as the reverse complement.
GAAAGTCAACAATAAATATAAAAAAAGAAAACAGTTTAGTTAACCAGAGTATAACCCTATCTGCACTTGACTCAGAGTCTGGGGTGTACAGTTCATTTTAAGTCAGTGTCAGTGACTAATCCTCTACTCTTTTTTACCCCTAAACCCAGGGCTGGATGAACGAGATCCACAGCTACGACCCAGAGATGTACCACGCCACCCTGACGCACTCTGTCTACGTCCGCCTAGAGGGCTCTGTCCTGCGCCTGTCCAAGCCCAACCGCAACATTGCCCGCCGTGCCACCCACAATGAGCCCAAGCCTGACGTCACGTACATCAGCCAGAAGATCTACGACCTGACTGACAGCAAGGTTTGGCAGTTGTGGGTGGATGTGCATCACAAAACAAACAAACAAAGCTAACAAACAAACAGGAGCAGAAGTTTTGTCATGTGTTTGTGTGGGCTTGAGAAATGAGTGTGTATATGTGTGTGAGATATGGGAGGAGAAGTTGGGTATATTGCTATATTTAAAGGGACAGTTCACCGAAAACACAAATAGTGCAATATATCCATGCATGTAGTTAGTGTGTGATTTGGTAAACTTTCCCGTGTGTGCCAGTGTCCCCACTGTCTCCCTTCACCCTAATACACTTTTTTTTTTTTTTTAACATGTGAAAACCAACAACAGTTCTTTCCATAAACAATGATGCATGCAGATACCCGACATACTCAACAGCCTTTTAGGGTGAAGAGTTTCATTGGTAACTATTTCTATGCACGGCTCTGGATGTCTGTGAGTTTGCACGCATCTTTCGGGGCGGATAGATACAGCTTGCAAGTGTTCTTCGGCACCAAGTAGGTCCTAACAAAACTCTAACCCCCCTAAGTGCTGTGGATTATGATGGTTATCCATGTCATTGTTTCTGGAAAGAGCTGTTGCTGTTGATCTTTTTCTTTTTTTTTCAAATTGTTTGTGATTACTTTCTTTTGTCTTTCTTGTCTTAAGGATGTGTAAGCCATATTACATGAATGCTGTTTGTCTGTTAATAATAGGTTAACGATAGTTAGTGTCTTATGACCATGATTAATTCATTACAATAGTGCAACAGGCAGGTATTTATGGGATGCATTGTTATCAAATGCTATGCTATATTATGTTTCTTTTCCTTTCTTTTACTGTTTTTTTTTATCATTGGTATGACACATACAATTTTTGTATACTTACTTCCAGTGATATGCTGGAAGTAAGAGGATGGAGAATGCTGCTTTTCAAGCCCCTTGAAGATTTTTTAGGCAATTCTCCCGCTCATTTCTCTGTTCTTCTTATTATGTATCTTTTATAAAGTTTCTTATATGTGACAAACCAAAACAATACCAAACATCCAGCCCCACTGTATTGAGGTGCCAGGAGACAGGGCAGAGACAGCAGACATCACGGCAGAAATGTTGCTCAGTAACTATCTGGATGGGGAGATTGCGTTAGGGGTTAAGTGGGAAAATATGTGTTTTTTGTATTTTGGGTGAGCTGTCCCTTTAAGCATATGCTCATATGTATGTGCACTGGCACGTCTGTACATTTAGGTGCTTGAGTATAAGCTTAGCAGACAGTGACATCCAGCACACGTCCCCTCATGTTTGTCTCGATCTGAGTGTGTTCTTACTAATAGGTCATGTTCAGTGACACAGCTACTCATTTTCAGAGGCACACACTCTACGTAAACATGGGGTGAATGTCACAGGTCACTGGCCCTGTACACACAACTTTGTGTCTTGTGCGTTTTTGTGTGTGGTGAGAACACACAAAGGACACAAAAGTAACATGCTGTTTGTTATTGTTTGCACTGGTGGTCACTGTAGTTGTCCTCCTCATGCATCGACTCTACATCTATCCCTGCATTTGTATGGCAGTGATTGCTGCAGCCATCTGGAGCAAAAAATAAAAACCCAAACACTTTTTTTTCCAAAGGTGAAACACCAGTGCAGTGCTCTAGGACTGCATTAGCTGTATGTGAATAGAAGCTAGAAATGATGATGGCATTGTCAATGGTCTCTACAGTCTTACACGAGTAATGAAAAATCTTTGACTCACATCAAATCATGACTGTAACATTTGTTGTCGTTTAAAAATGGGCATTATGACATTGTGTACTAAAAAGAAAAAACATTAGGAGGCTCAGTATGATCATCATATTTATTATATGAATGAAGTATGCCCCCCACCCACCCCTCCCCACAGATACATCTGGTGCCCCAGAGCCTGGCCAGGAAAAGAGTCTGGAACAAGAAGTACCCCATCTGCATTGAGCTGGCAAAGCAGGAGGACTTCATGTCCAAGGCCCAGGGAGAGAAACCTGAATCTGTGGAGGAGAGGCCAGCGGGAGGGGGTGAAAAGCTGGACAGAATGGACAAGGGGGAGAAAGTGGAGGGAGCAGGATCAGGAGAGGAACCGAAGAGACCAGCTTCGGGTGGGGGGGATCTGATAATCTACCTGTTCGGGAGGACAGGTCGGGAGAAGGAGGAGTGGTTCCGGAGGTTCCTGCTGGCGTCCCGCTTGAAGTCTGATTGGAGAGGTGGCAGTCTGCCTGGCATCTGCAAGAGTGGTGAGTACGAGTCTCTGTCCAATACACCTTCACACACACACACACATGCAAATACACACGTGGGTACATATTTATCTCTCTGCCTCAGTCACCCCGACATGCACACAGGCACATTCTTACACACACATTTACACAGACACACATCGCTACCCACAGCTTGACTAACCATCCTCTGGAGTATGTAACTGCACAGCCATCAGATCTGTGCATAAGCCCCAGCTTAGGGACTGCCAATCCTCACAACTGAGCCAACAGATGAGTGTGAACGGGTCAGGAGGATTACATGCTCTGAGACGCAACATATTATAGCTCCGGCCCCCAGATATCATCCTGAAAGTGAGATATCAGCCTGAAAGTGTAAGGAATATCTAAAGGGAAACGCTGGTATTGTGTGTCTGTGGGCAATTGTAAAGCTGGCAGATACAGGCCAGTGTTGGATGAATAGGATTACTGGAGAGATGATTTCCATTAAGAAGTTATTGTGTGGCTATGCACAGCAATGATGTTGAATGTGATTTTTAGTGCTAGTCAGAGAGAGGATTTGATGTGTCATCCAGTGTGAGGCATGCTGAAATAGGGTGCTGGAGTACGATATGCTGTGAGTAAATGAATACAAAACAGATGGCAATTATCCAAGCCTGCAGAAAGTGTTGAAGATGCATTATGGAAATATGAAATATGAAATGCGATGCACTGATTAGATGCAAACTTTATTTCATAGATTAAAAAGTGAGTGCCTTTTGATGACGCGTTATTGTATCAAATTAATCAACCCATCATCCCCTATCTATCCCCACGCCCTGTATTATTTCATCCATTGCCTTCCCTTGTCCTCTGTGTTTCGACCCCTAACTCACACCCCATCTTCAGCCTTCTTGCCCTCCCACAGCCGCAGTGGCAGCACCCAGTCTGGTGGCGGACTGGAGGCCGACAGCAGGAGCAGCAGCCGGGGAAGCCTGGAGGAGGTGCCTCAGTCTCAGCCTCGCCACAGAGATACGTCCTCCATTCCACAAAGGCAGAAGATGCTGCTGGACTATAATGTCTACATGGCCAAGTATGTCAACCCCCAGCCGCCACTGGGCAGCCCGACGGCCACTGGCAGCCCGAGCCACAGCCCTGAGAGCAGCCCCAGAGCCGCCAAGAAGGTAGGACATGCTGCAGAGGGAGGCGGGAGTGGCTGAAATGAAACGGAAGGGGCTACACAGGGTTTTGATTTAGACTTCAGGCAGTTCCCTTTGCCTTTATTCTAGACTGCTCTGACAAATGTATTACTATAGTTACACTAATATCAGTATCTTAAAGGAACAGTTCACACAAAATGCAAACAAACAAACAAACAAACATATTTTCCCACTTCCCTCTAATGCAACCTATCTCTCTTCCCTGTCTCCTGTTATGCCAGTACATTATGGCCAGGTAGGCATTTGCTGTGAGAACTTAACATACAAAAATCTAAACAGCAGCAGCTCTTTCCAAAAACAAATTATACAGATGCTCAGAATCATCTGTAGTCCTCAAGGAACAGATACCTCCTCCAAAGCAGTAATGTAATCATTCTGTCTGTCTGTCTGTCTGTTTGTCTTTATCAAGATAAATCAAAAAATAACTGAATAGATTGACATGGGACTTTGCAGAAATATTGGTCCTGAGCCAAGAAAGAGTTGATTATATTTTCACGCTGTTTAATAGGTGATATCTGGTCATATAATACCTTGTTTGAAAACTGAGACCCCACAAAATGGTGCCTATGAGACACTATTGTGAGTAAGTGGTTTCCAAGTCTGTGTATTCTCTCCTTGGAGTCTGGGACAGCTCCAGTCCAAGTATTCTTCTTCTCAGGAACACTTAAGGAATCATACCAATACTGTTTTTTAATCCACAAAACGTGGCAACATGAACAAGTAGGGACTGTTGTTCACTTTGAATTTTAAGAATGACTTTGTTCAGCCTCCTGTGTTCTCAACATGTGCTCAAATCCAGTAACTTGTGCATAGGCCAGATATTTATCTTGTTAGAGGTTAAAGCCTTGGAAAAAACAATCCTAAAACCAGCTATCTTTCACTCAGGATTATGTGGACGGGGAGGTTTTGTTGCCACCCAGATGTAAGTGGTCAAGTCACATGGACGATTGATGCCTGACTATGAAATGGTTTCAAGCAATTAAGAGAAGTGATCGGTGATTTTTGATTACAGTAACAAGAAGAAAGAGCGTGATGACTGGAAGGATCTTATTGACCGTTGAAATACATTTTAAAGATGCTTGGCAATGTTGACGAAAATTGTGTCCATTGGGTTCAAGGTGTTCATTGTTAGGTACGCCATGCTCATTTATTTGTATGAGGACAAACCACACAAACATTGTTTCATTTGTACCCTTTGTCTTATGGTTTTGGCAATCTTTAAAAAAATAGCTCCAGTTTATGGTTGATTTTGTTTGAATACTTTCTGAACGCAATTGCACAGGAGCTCCTCCCCATTTTTATCAAGTTTTCTATGAAAGTGACGCAATGCCTGATCTGCCTCTTTGCCGGAGGTCAACGCTCTACTGACTAAATAGAATAGAAGAGATAGAAATAGAAGTGAATAAATAGAGTTTGCTGGAATTGTTTTGGGTGAACTGTTCCTTTAAAGAGCTATTTCCCCCAGTGCATTTAAATTCTGCTTTGTCGTTTGGGCTGTAATTCACTCTCCCAAGAATGTTTTTCTTTTTTTTTTTTTTCATTTTACTTCTTTGCATGTTACATTGTAATTCTACTTTTTTTAATTCCTAAAAAAACATTTTCACTATATTAACTTAATCCTATCCCTCAGAGAGGCTATGTTACTTTATCATTTCATCGTTTAAGTGTTTTAATAAAGGGACTCCCAGATGGCATGACACTTATATGATGAAATGAAGAGTAACTGTCACACTTTTTGTGTAGGAGCATTTATAGTTTAAAAGGTATATGTGTTAACAGCTTTATGTTGAGGTACTGTGCCCTTTTAATATTGTGTCAAGAGAGTGTCCGTGACACACCAGTGCATGTCTCAGATTCTCAGGGGTTCAGCAGAGAATGTGGAGCCTGAGGCCTGGGTCAACGCTTTACTGGGAAGGATTTTCTGGGACTTCCTGGGAGAGAAGTACTGGGCCAATGTCGTCTCCAAAAAGATCCAAATGAAGCTCAGTAAAATCAGGGTGCGTAGTTCTACTACTTTGAGAAAAAAAATACATCTACACGAAACAAACGCACAGCGGTGTTTTTAGTTTATTTGAATTCTTAGAGCTGCAGTGCGATCAGTTCAACAGTATATATGATATCCACAAATAACTTCCATTGCAGCTGAATGTCTCTCCTGTCCTCGTTTTCAACATAGTCATGAAATCTAAATCTTTTTTTTTTTTTTTCAAAACTTGTGTTTCAGCTGCCATACTTTATGAATGAGCTGACTCTGACAGAGCTGGACATGGGCTTTGCCATCCCTAAGATACTCCATGCCTCCAAACCCTCTGTGGACCACCAAGGTAGGAAGAAAGTAAGACAGGAAGAGAGAGACACTTGTGTCATTCACCGAGTATTCTAGGTAGTCGACTGCAATAGAGATTTATTGTTTTATTTTTTATTTTTTATTTTTTTTTCAGTTCATTGTTTTATTACACATTCTCCTCCCTCTTCCTCTTTTGTCCTTCATCCATCATTCTCAGCCATGCTGTCTCTCTGTTCTCCCTCTCCTGTCAGAATATTGAGACATGCTCTGTCTTCTGCTCCCCTTGATCTATCCATCTCCTCCATCTCTACCGTCACTCCCCTCTCTCCATCTTCCCCTTCCCTCACTCTTTCTTCTGTCTGGATTAAGACAGATTTCCCATACCCTCCAAGCCACCCCCCTTCTCTCCCCTGGAGTGAAGACTTGCCCCTCTGTGTGCCTCGCTCTATTAGCCAGAGTAATTAAACTTCACGTCCTGGGTCCCCTTCATCTATTACCGAGACACTGACTCACCCTGCCTGCTGCCTGGAGCCCCAGCTAAAGGACTCGTTTAACACCCAGAGACAATACAGAGATGTAGGGTATATTAATGCTCACTGAGATGACTGGTTTGGAGGAGAAAATGAGAGAAGCTAAAAAAGTAAGAGGAAAAGGAGAGAGGAAGTAGGGTTTAGCCATATGGATGGGATAAAATATAATAATTTTTGACTAAATCAGTATCTATTCGATATTGTGCTGATACTGTAGGGATGACTATTGGTGCTTTCATGAAGTGTTTTCACAAAGTGTTTTCATGACCAAGCAAGTGGAGTTAAATACCATAACAGCATCCCTGTGCTGTAAGGCAACTCTGGTGGAAAAATACAACTCCAGTCATACATGATTACTTCAGCATATCAGCATCTCTGTCATATCTTTAGGATGTAACTGAAGTACTTTGTTATCTTGTACTGCTGGAGTTGTATTTTTCCACAACTACAGCCTTTAAAACCAAGAAAAGACAACACTAAAGATATATCACAATGTTATGATATCTGAAATCCCACATGATATGTAGTCTCATATTATTATGAATCAATTTAGTATTACCCCTTACATTGTTTCTGTCATTAATTGCTATTTCTAAGCAGAGGGCCGAGATTTTTATGTGTTTTTAAGGTTGCCTGAGATGGTCATGCTTCCAGTTTTTCTCCTACCTTGCTACGCATGTCCTCATTGCTTTATTTATATTCTTATCTAATCTTGAAAATGTTTCAGTCTTCTTGCTTGTTCACCTTGTAGGTTTTCCCTTTGTGCTCTGGCATTCAATGATCTAAGAGAGCTGTATTAGCACATCCGCCAGTGGAGTCAGTCTTAAATCTTGAGTCCTTTTCGTGTCTTTTTTTCCACGACCCTGTGACCAAGTCTTCAAGGCTCATTAATACACTCTGTTTTGCTGAACCTATACGCCCACAGATCAGCTCACCAAATATTATCAGTTGATCCCAGCTCATAGTCAGCCCTTAGGGAATAGCATCTCCAGTAGCGCTGTGCTCCAATGTTCTGGGAGTCAATCTGTAAGCCTGCATGAACTTAATAATGGGGAGTTATCTGTGCACACTCTCCTCTAGTTACATCATGCTTAATTTTGTATGCCACAGATATCTCTTTGCTCTCATGATGATGGCATGGAGAAGAGGAGAAGAGAGAGAGGCCTTGCTATTAGAGCCCTTAATTTGAGGATGACATGATTTGAATTACAATGTTCTTATTGTGCTCCTTGAGCCGCTAAATGCACACACTTCCGCCCGAGGCACGCACATACGCACACACATGAACATGCGTGTACGAGTAGTGCAGATTATGTGGAATGCTCTAAAATAAATCTTGTCTTTCTTTCTATTGTCTCTTTAGTTCCAGATAGAGGCAATGAGACAAAGTGGTCTGACTTAATGCTGTCATTTATCTCCGCTGTGACACTGCTGCCACACACATACAAATCAATGAGCAATTATGGCTAGTAGAAAATGAAGAGGAAGAGAGCTTCAGATAGGGGAACAATAAGCAGCAGTTATTAGGCTCAGTTGTAGGGGTTAGGCTTCATTGAGCAAACAGCAGGGGAGTCGAAATCAGAGTCCTTCCACAGTCCCCTGCTGAGGTGTGTGATGTGAGAACAGGAAGTAGCCTGTTGAACTCCACCAATGAGGAGGCACCACTGCCCCAGAGCTGACCTTTCTAGTGTTTGCTGAAGGATAAATCCTCTTCCTGGCAGCTCTGCAGGGGAGTACACTGCAATTAGAAACCAGGCAGGAGACTTTTGTTTTGTCCACAGCAATGGCATTCACAGTTGGCCATTTAAGGGGGGTTTGTGAGCTTTACCCTGTTGGGGTATTGTTTGGAGCTGAATAATGATGTTAATCCATGATGTGCGACAATCATTATTTTAATATCAGAGAAGAATCTGTAATGTGTTTGGAATGACATTCATATCTCTCTTTCTCTCCCTCCCTCTCTCTCTCTCTCTTTCTCTCTCTCTGTTGGTCTCTCTCTCCAGGTCTGTGGTTTGATCTGGAGATTTCCTACACAGGCTCCTTCCTCATGACACTGGAGACCAAGATGAACTTGGCCCGATTGGGGAAGGAGGGCGAAGGGCTGGGGGAGCAGGGGAAAGAGTGGTGAGGCTTTGAAATACATTCAGTTTTTTCCCCTTTTTGCCAAATGTATGGAGTCATTGAGAGGCTATAAAATGGTATTCATTTCAAGAATGTCTTGGTGTCTCAAAGAGTCTTACATTATTCTTTCACAGCTTGTGAAAGAAATTTCTCCTTCATCTTTGTGTTTGTTATTGTATTATGCTGCTTATTCAGTGACTCGGCCAAAATAAGAAGATGTTTGAGGGATTAAGCGCTTTTGTAAAACACAAAAATCAATTCCTAGATGTAACAAACTGCTCTAAGCCGGATGCTAAATGGAATGATTTGCATTTAGAGCTATATAAGTTGTCAGATCCATTTTTCACTGTTTCTCTCTTTTTCTGCTGACTCTTCCTCTTTTCTCTCCGTATACTAATCCTCTCTCTGGATGCTTACCACTGTGGATATGGGCTGTGGCTGGTGAGTATGGGAAGAGATACCTATAGATGTATGTCACTAAAACAGCTTTTACTCAGATCATAGTTTTTGTTCCACTCTGATTTAGTGCAAATGAATCCCCTAATAAACACTATATGGACAAATGTATTGGGCCACCTACACATTACACCTATAGGAGCTTTTATGACGTCCCATTCTAAATCCATAGGCATTAATATGGAGTTGGCCCCTACTTTCCAGCTTGAACAGCTTCCACTCCTCTGGGAAAGCTTTCTACAAGATTTTGGAGTGGGTCTGTGGGAATTTTTGCCCAGTCATCCAGAAGAGCATTTGTGAGGTCACACATTGATGTTGGATGAGAGGACCTGGCTCGCAATCTCTGTTCTAGTTCATCCCAAAGGTGTTGGATGGGGTTGAGGTCAGGGCTCTGTGCAGGCCAGTCAAGTTCTTCCACACCACAAACTCACCCAGCCATGCCTTGATGGAGCTTGCTTTGTGCACTGGGGCACAGTCATGTTGGAACAGAAAAGTGCCTTCCCCAAGCTGTTCCTACAAAGTTGGAAGAATAAAATTGTCCAAAATGTCTTGGTAAGCTTAAGTATTAAGATTTCCCTTCACTGTAACTAAGGAACCTTGGCCAACCCCAGAAAAACAAGCCCATTGCATTATTCTTCCTCCACCAAACTTTACATTTGGCACAATGCAGTCAGGCAGGTAGCGTTCTCCTGATATTCGCCAAACCCAGACTTGAACCCAGAACACATTTCCACTGCTCCAGAGTGCAGTGGCAGCGTGCTTTACTCCGCTCCATCCGATGCTTGGCATGCTTGGTGACGTGAAGCTTGCATGCTGCTGCTCGGCCATGGAAACCCAAGCCATGAAGCTCCTGGCACACAGTTTTTGTGCTGACATTAATGCCAGACGAGGTTTGGAGCTCTGCAGTTACTGAGTCAGCAGAGCGTCGGCCACTTTTACACACTTTGTGCCTCAGCAGTCAGTGACCCCGCTCTGTAACTTTACGTGGTCTGCCACCTGGTGGCTGAGTTGCTGTGGTTCCTAAACACTTCCACTTTGCAATAATACCACTTACGTCTGATGGTGGAATATCTAGGAGGGAAGAAATTTCATGAACTGACTCTTTACAACAGTGGCATCCTATTACATTACTATTACAGTACCACACTCGAATTCAGTGAGCTCTTTAGAAGGAACCATTACCACAAATGTATGTAAAGGCAGACTGCATGGCTAGATACATGATTTTATACACCTGTAGCAGTGGGACTGAATGAAACACCTGAATTCAGTGATTAAGAGGTCTGGCCCAATGCTTTTGTCCATATAGTGTATTTAGCAGTGGTAACACTGTACATTGACAAATTGTGCTTAGCTGCCTTCATTGGGATTTAGTTTTGATGGTTAATGGTCATGTAGAGGCCCATTAGAGACTGACTTTGCAATAAATGAATATGTGGTGTGGGTGTGTATTAGGCGCAGGCCTCGGACATACTGCCTGGCAGACAGTGATGAGGAATCCTCAAGTGCTGGCTCATCTGATGAGGAGGATCCACCGGAGCTCCTCACTGATAAAGCTAATCTGCCTGGAGGCGAGGGGTGAGCAAATGTCTTTTTGCAATGACATCATCACACATCTGAATTAGAGTGAAAACGGAAAGATACCTACACTGATGTGTTGAAGCAGAATGTTCTGCCCTGTCAGTCCACCCGCCCACTCAGACCTGCACATTTGAAAGCTCACGGCTGATATAATGTAGCTCTGGCTCACTCCCCTCCGTCGTGGGCGCTGACTAGCAAGAGATGCTGTTATGAATAAATGATGATTCTGACTCACTCCTCCTCTTGGCCTCCCCTCCTCCTTCTCTGTTCACTTAGTTATGTGGGAGGCCACAGGCCCAGCAAGATCATGCGCTTTGTGGACAAAATCGCCAAGTCTAAGTACTTCCAGAAAGCCACAGAGACGGAGTTCATCAAGAAGAAGATGGAGGAGGTGTCCAATACCCCGCTGTTGCTCACTGTGGAGGTGCAAGAGTGTCGCGGGACATTGGCGGTCAACATCCCACCTCCCCCCACTGACAGGATATGGTACGTTCTCTTTTAGGGCAGAGAATATTGAATACAGTCTATAATATATATTATGAGGATGTAGCCAGTGTATGGGAGTCCTGGCTTAAAAATACAACACTACACCCTCTGCTGGTCAAATACAGGCATGCTTGTAGTGAAGGAGAGGTGAAGGGTAAAGATGTTAGTGGCAACTGAGTTGTAGTACATTTTGCATCAAAGAATATGGTAGAATAAAGGTAAGTATTTGGATAAAAATGATTTTGATTTTGATGTAAACATTACACTGATACTGTCATATCAATGTCAAATGCTTCATTTATAACTAAAATGAATGTACAGTGAAAAACTAAGCAAAATCAAAAGTAAAGAACAATGTAAGCAAACCAAGACACAACAACAAATCACAGATCCTAAAAGCAACACAAAAAAAGGTGGATCAAGAATGATGAATACAAGATTATTGCATAAAAGCAAGTTAATAAAGGGAAGTTTTAAAAGGTGATTTAAGCACTCCTTGAGCTGAGCGTGCCCAGCTGCCTCTTGGTTTTGAAATAGACTTTGGCAGTAATCAGGGCCCTACTTTAGGACCTCAGGCTGTCATGTAGCTTGTATGGAGGTAAATTGTTATTAACATGAACCCTCCCTCTTTGCTGGCAGGTATGGTTTTCGGAGTCCTCCTCACCTGGAGCTGAAAGCACGGCCTAAGCTGGGTGAGAGGGAGGTGACTTTAGCCCATGTGACAGACTGGATTGAAAAGAAATTGGACCAGGAATTCCAGGTACACAGTGTAACAGGAACGTGTATGTATGTGAATGTGTGTCACAAACTCAAAGACATCAAATTAAGGAACATATATAAGAAATGTAAGTTAGTAGGAGTCTGATCCCATAGTGCCACTAATGATGAGGTTCAGGAATCTAGACGTGACCTGAAGGCCTGAAAAGTTTGCTCAGCAAGGGCAGACAAAGGGATTGTCCTCCCTCACACAAACACTTTAGGATGAGAATGAGGTTATACAACTTTGGGATTAATTTATGGCTGCCTGTCAGCTCACACTTCAAAGCAATGTGCCTCTGGCTCTCTCCCACTCCTTGTATATAGCCAGTAATGATACACCTGACACTAGGTAACTGGCCTGAGGCATGCCTGCAGACTATTGCAGCAAAGGCTCGCTGTCAGCTCTACTGTAGAACTACATTTATTACTGCCTGACTCTTCTAGGAGTTATTATTATGTACCACCACCAACCCAGCCCCTAGTAAAGTACAGTGTATTGTGCTTTTTGTTGTCACTTGTGAGCGAGTTTATGTCAGGCTCCCATAAATACTACAAGAACTGACAGTAAGGCTGTAAAATAGAAGTCTTTTGAAAACTAAGAATAGAGGATTGCTTTCACAGGTAAAATGTGTTGCATTTTGTTCCTGCAGATCTGCCATCTTCACAGATGTAATGTCATGCCTGTGTCTGATGATTTGGCACACATTGTAATAGCAAACTAACCTTTAATTGTCGTTCCTTTCCTTTACATTAATATTTTGTAATGAAAAGACATATTTCAAAAGGGATAATCCATAGAAGTACCTCTGCTATTTATTGTTGAACTCATGATTGACTTTGCTTGCCTTCCTGTCGTCTTTGTCCTCCAACAGAAAATATTTGTGATGCCAAACATGGATGATGTATGGCTACCCATCATGCACTCTGCCATGGACACACGATCAAATGCCAACTTGGTTACTGTGACAAATGATGCCTTGAAGGACCCAGAGCACTTGGACTCTGAGCTCTCGGACATGTGAAGACTGCTGTTTAAAGCATACGTTGATGGACATTCTATCACCATGGCAATATGACAAGTCCCCGCCCCTTCGGCAACCACAGGCACGTGCAGCAGTGGGCGGGGCCAGCTGTCCAGTCTTTGTAAGTGTATTCCAGTTCCATTGCTGCACCAGTCTGTGGCCACTCAGGAAGTGAAGACAATTATCACTCACAAGACTGGGAGTTGGTAAGCTCATTATCATTTGTGGCCACTATAAAAAAAAAGGGAAGAGACTGAACTCCAGTGCATATACAAGTCACTCAATTTTATTTGTGTGACACAAAATATTGATTATTGGTTCTGATGAAATACAATAAATGGGGCATGTTGAGAATGTTAAACAGCGTGTGCGGGATAGACAAATTGCCATCCGATTGAACCAGAGGAAGAACCATAATACCTGTGATGTACAGCTGCACCAAACATCATAATCGTACAACTTACACTTTTGTGTGACATTTATATTTGAGTGGTTTATTGTTGCTGTTATTCCATGAGAACTTTATTAGATCACTGGTTAAGTGTGTGTGTGTGTTTGTGTGAGTGAATAATCCTAAATTTGGAGATGTTTTTTTGCTATAGGCCCCTGCATCTAATGCACATTTCACGTGGATGTTAAGTCTGATCTCCTGTCCACACCGCTGCCTGTGCCAGCTGCCTGGCGCTCATATGCAAGCAAATCAATGCCACTGTGTCCATCATAGTTACCGGGTGAGTTTCTATCCTTGAGGCACGCTCTCTGGACTGCTGTGGATGGACAAACACATCGTCATAGTTAATAACCTCAGTGCTTTTACAGAAAACCCTAGCAGCACTGTTTGTAGGCATTAATGCTACAGTTAACTTTAGATGATGTGTTCAAATTAAAATAAATCTGCACACACAGCAGCTAAATATAGTCTAGGCCTGATGAATGTATAACAAAAAAGCAGGTCCCCATAGCTTTGTAAGGAAAAGCTCACTTGTTGGTGATGTGCTTATAAACACCACATTCTTAAAAGTACTGTTAAATGACATTCAGAGTTGAATAAATGTGACATAACTTTTCTTTCTTTTTGTAATTGCTAAAGCAGTCATTAAATCCTGTTTGAAAGGTAACAAATAAGGAATGGGTTAAATACCAAGTATCCACATTGTTTTGTTTGGATTGACTAGATTCAAGGCAGAGGCCACTGGTGACTGAGATGTACAGACAATGTTTGAATGACCATAGCTGGAAATTTATATGACAAAAAAGATATTTGCAGCGAGTGATTTTTTTTTGGAGTGGGAGCATGTATGGGAGAGAGAAACCCTCTTGTTAAAACCAATATCACCTTTGCATTCCCGGTTTCATTTGAACAATTCACACATTGGATATTAGCCATACTGTTCAATGTTGTCAGGAGACATCCAGCTAATGAATGCTTGTCTTTTCCCCTTATTTATTAATTTGCTCTTTTTACTATACTGTACATATTGAAGAGGAATAATTAACTATCAACTCGAATGACAGCAAATTTGTTATTTGCAAAGGTATATTCTGTTGCTTTACGGATTACTTTGAGTTTACATGTGTTATGTTCAAATGTGTAGCCTATGTTGGCAAAGTGTATGAGGCAGAAAGTGCCTTCAAAAATAATCTAACATTCCTCCATAGTGAGTCATAATATTTATTGCATTATTTGAGGATGGAGAAAATGTCTAGAAAATGTCTGAATTTGTGCCATCAATGTGTCGGTCAAGACATGTCCTTTGTTTTCACAGATCTCGGTGTAGTTCATTTGCACAGTGATGAAAATATCAAACATTGCTGTAGTGTTCAGTGATGTCACAGAATGTTATGGTTCCGATTGTTGTGGATCATTAAAGACCTTTTGCTTGGAAATAAATATTGCCTTTTTTTAATGCATGGAAAATCTCTGTTCATTGAGATGGGTGAGCCCACGACATGATGTAACCCAGCCCAAAACATGGGATGTGACAGAACCTGCTAGTCTAATTATGTGGTTAAACAAAACAGACAAAAAACTTAAAATATTACAGTGACAGTTTCATATACTATCATCTCTAAGTAATGAGAGTATCTTTAATGAAATTTAAGGAGATGCAAAAAGTGATTACACTAGGCCAGTAAACAGGAGGGGTCCCAAGTCAGTGGCAATGAATTCAGTTGTATCTAATCTAGTGTGAAACTGCTTGCAAAAATTTTCATCATCTCCAAATTAGCTTTAACATTCTTGCATACATAGGAGTGCTTTCATTCCTATGTTTATGCCACTTTCACTTAAAAAAAAAACATGAAAAATCAAAGTCAATGGTTCTGAGCAATGTTTGAAAGACACTACAAATATATAGTCTGTGATTTGCTTTTAAAAGAGAAACTTGGTGAATTGCCAAGAGACCCCAGTTATAACAAGCCATGGTTTGCTCTTGCACTACTGCTTGGCCTGTGTGGCCATGGCAAAGACCATGCAGGTTCAAAGGTAGTGCCTTTAAATGTAATGCAATGTAAAAAAAAAAAAAAAAGAAAAAAAGAGGGCCAATAAGATGAAATAAATGATTTATTCATACAGACATTTTGCAAGTCTGTTGGTTCACATGCATACATTTGTGTTTAATAAGCAATTGTGTAGTTCGCCAACAATAAAGGTTTTAGGGGTAGAGAAAAAAAAATACATACACCCACCCTTTCCCCTTTGTAGCACATTTACCGATTGAAACCACTGAGACTGGGTCTACAATCACAATGAAGTGAAAACATCAGAACCAGAGCACATTTCAGTGATCGTCCATTTCCATGACATGAGTGATCATGTAATAATGCATGTTTATAGCAGCCATGTCCATTCCCCGTGCGTCGCCATCGTATCCCTGGAGAAGAGAAGCAAATTTAAAAGAGCTCAGTTAATTAAAGATTAGCTGCTGCAGATGGGTTATTTAAGATTAACATGAATTCAGTAAGAATCATCAAAACACTATCAAAGTCATTACTCATAAACAAAAAGCCATCTCAGAAACTCTCCTTAGGCCACTTACAGTTATTCCAGGGATGGCTCCACACCAGTCTGCTCCCCCTGCATGACAACACAAACTGGAGTGAGCTCAGTTAATCCAACAACCACGCTCACTCACTCTGTTTTTGTTGGCTTGAGTATGTCAGACTGTATTTTGACTTCATTTCAACATCAGAAGTCTAACGCATCAGAAGCATCATTCATCAACCAGAAACACACAGATTGCAGTGAGATTACAAGAGACACTTACACAGGCCAACACGCACAGGAGCCATCCACATCCACCGTGGATACATGACCTCCACAGATTCCGCGTGGATTTATCTTACACAACAATCCTGTAAAGTAACACAAGGTTAAAACAAGATATTTGCCGTGTTTGGTATGAATGAGAATAAGAATGCAATTTTACCTTTCCATGTTGTCGCGGATGCGGCCTAGATTACCGACGGAGCACGTGTTGCATGGTAGTCTATCACATGGTGGCGAGTAATTCCTCTTCTTACGCACTACGTTACTGCCTCGCGCAACATTTCACGACCACTCCAACATCCCAAACCCATGTTAAACTCGAAGTGGTCTGACTGATAATCAAGGAATAATTCCCTTAACCATACACACTCTTTAAAGTACCAACACGCTCTGCAAGAGCACCGCTACTGCAGAAAATGTCCCCCGGACGTACTTTATACCACATCCGGTCTCTGTAGCTGCTTGTCATTGGCTCACACCAATCCCTTCGCCCCCCTCCTCCACTAGTGTGAACGGCTATCCCAAAGTCCAACCCCCACCGTGTTCATTTCAGGAAGAAGCCAAGTTAGTGCCACAAACCTACCGACAGCACAGCTAGCTCTGAAACAGCTGGCCAAATGCCTTTTATATATCGACACTGAGACCATTTCGTAGCATTTGCCTGTAACCAAGACGCGTTTTCTATGTAGTCAGCGGTCAGCTTGTCGTGTGAACCCGCTCTCTGTCCCGGTGTGAGGCTACAAGACATGGACTGGACTGTTAGCAGCCGGGCCCTTGTGTGGTGCATTTTGCTGTTTCTTTGCTGCGCTGGTCTGCCTCAAAAGGTAAGAAGGCACACGGGGAACGCTTGTCTTAATTGACTAGCTTGATGGGTTTCCGATAAGTAACACTAAACACTACCTTTTACATAGCTAATTGTCGTGTTCAGTTGCAATGACGGCTAATGTGGTCACTGACTTTGAATGAATGGTCGTCTTCATTTGCTGCGTGTTTGCTAAGACAAGACAGAAGTGAGCTCAGTTAGCTTGATAGCTAGCTGCTATAAAGCTGTCAGATAAATCATACAAATAACTTTAAAGACCTAATGTTAAGGTTACAAACACACATAATTTCTACGTGATAGCTCAAGCCGGTCAGATCATTGTCACTAAGAAAGACGGACGAAGTTGACTCACTAATTTTCCATCAGTTGTCCCGGTAACATCTGGTGAATCCAGACATAATCATCGGCATCAGTATTGGCCGTGTTTATTGTCACTGTTTAACATTAACGCTACTTGTGTGAGTGGCAGGAGGTGTACAGCGGAGTTAGCTACTTGTTGGAGGATAAACCAGAGCTCTAACAAGACCCCAGGCACAGACCATCAGCTGCCCACCCGGTGAACCACGTTAGCTAAGAAGTAGATTAGATTAGCCTGGTAAACTGTGTAAACCCATATGATGAAGTAGTACTAGTAAAGTTCTTAGCATGGTGGTCTGGTTTGGTACTAAAGTCAACCCAGAACCCAGAATGCCAAAACAAATAGATGAACTAACCAAATCGCCAGCTAGTGTATGTAAGTGTGACACACACACACACACATATATATATATATATATATGTAAGTATTAGAGTGAGACAGATCATGTCTTTACGTCCACTGTCCTTTGTATGTTATTTACAAAGCTGAGCTGTTGATGTTTGCTGATTTTTGCAGCAAGTGTGAAGAGGAGCTGTTGAGATTAAGCTCTCTCATAGCCATTATTAGATTTGTAATTTGCCACATGTTCCTTTATTATAACGGTGCCTGGATGAACATATCATCATGTGCGTTATAGGAACCGGCATCTTGTATAATTAAGAACTATCATAAAAGATATTAGACAAGTTTTTTTTTTTTTTTTTTCCAAAATGCCATGCAAAAGAAAGTAGTCTCCCCACCATAGTTTGCTTAATGGTGGAGTCACATTTGTCCATCACCAATGACATTCTTGCACTCTGCTTTTTGTAGTCTGAAGTCTCCGGTTTATTTGTAAGGAATTGTGTACAGTATTTAACATACATTGTGCCATTTGATGCACTGTGTCAGAATTAGTTAAGAGCTCATTTTCATCTGCAGTCCCTTTCAAGTTGAAGACAAGCTGATTTGTGAAAACAAAGTTGTGTACTTACACTATCTTATCACAGCAGTAGATTGGTTGTGCATTGAGTGTGCCTGAACTACACGTGACAACCCCCTCTGAAGCAAGACCACACAGAGAACAACTGATAGTGAATGTGTTGACAAGGAACGTGGTTCAGATGGCTTTCCAGAGATCTCCACCAAGCCTAACAAATGAAACATGGTGGCTCTTCAGTATTCATCTTCGCATGGTCTATGTATGTGCCTGTTTTGTTATTGTAAAGTTCGATCCCACTGTTTGTGTCTGTTGACACAATAAAGGAAGTCACACATCCCCAAGCCTGCATTATCTTTCACATTTTCACAGCCCACAAGCGTAAACCGCAGGTGTAAACTTTCATGTAGAGCTGTGAGACTTATGGATAATCAGGCTTTGTTCAGCACTGTTTCTATTTGTTTCCTTGCCTTAAGCACAGTAAGCAATTTCTTCATTGTCTCTCAGAACATATCTTTGATCCATGAACCACTGGCTACCATACACCTTGCATGGCAAAAACGCTAACCAGAGATGTGATGATAAGTATTTCTTAGTTCCTGTGCTACTTTATGCATGTGCACATGCAAGTAGCAAACAGGATGCTTATTGCCTGCAGACAAGGCAATGATGGGGAAGATGAAGAAATTGTGTGGTTTGGCTGAGCCTAATAAACAGACTTGAGAGTTGAGGTTAGAAAACATCTCTGATAATGATAGGCCCACCTAGACAGGGATTTGCTTGTTGTCCTCATGAAACCTATACGTACCTTTGTGCTCTACCTCCACATCCCACCTGTCACCAGACTGCATCTGATTTTTCCCCTGTCTTATTAAAAGGCTGTCTCTCTGCCTGGCTCATATGTCATTACCTTTGCAATTCTCTATCATACCCACTGGAGATGTGGGAAGGAATGCATTGTTACATCTTTTGTGTAGGTGCTATTGGTTGTCTGCAGTGCTGTATAACTTATTTACCATCCTGTTGACCAGATCAGATTTGACAATGGATATTATATATTGCATTATTATCATTATTAATCATTCTAAAATTATTATTACTGTTGTAAATTATCTGACGGACATGTACTATTTGGAGTTCAGTGACATCTGATTATGCTGTCAGAGAGTACTGGTGTTCACTCAGTGTTGTCTACTGACAGAAAGAAAAGCTGACAGTCACAGCCTACGCTCTGTTATATTTGATGAGCAATGCGGTAGGGTGTTAGGCACAATGGCAGTGTGGACCAACCTGCCACCGGTGATATCATGAACATTGTATTTACTGGCCCTTTAAGCCATGGCCTGGCCTCATTGGAGAAGGGAAAGGAAGGAGCTCAGAATTTGCCAAGAATTTGGTTTCGCCCAGTTCTGTTGCATTATGTAACTCGCTTACGCAATGTCTCACTTTTCTCTGGTAAAATGTCGTATACAAAGACATGAGAGGGAAGGCCCCAGTGTCCCTGTCCATATACAACCAGAACCCCTCAGTCACTCTGAGCAGCAACAATGTACAAACAGATGTTCAACGATGTTCCAGGGGCTTAATGCTGTAAAATGTTGAATGTTTGTGTGTCATTTCCCTCCAAAAACAAATCTGCCAACAGATGTTAAGACACTTGTTTGACTTGTGAAACCAAAAGCATGGTAGAGGTTACAGTGGGCCAAATAAACAGACATTACTTATTATTAGTTTCTTATTACAGTTGTGTTGTGTGGTACTAGAGAGTTTGCAGCCCAGTGGGAACAGTCACATGTGTACAGTATTGACACAAGCACCAGGGCAGACTGTTAGGTTACAGCAGGGTATATATAGGCAAATATGGAAGGACCCAGTTTTCTTGTAAACACAGTGTGAAAGTGTTAAACAGACAGTTAAGTTAACAGTGCCTTATGCTGGTGAAATTGTTTTGCAGTTGGTTTCCCTGTGTCGAGCCAGTAATGATGGAATAGCTCTTTCACATTTTCAGTTCAAGCTGAAGAACACACAGACAGAAAGCGTTGCACGTTGTAAAACAACAGCTTGGCCCCCCGGCAACGCTTGAGGAGTCTTGTGCCGGCCTATTTCATGGCATTTGGGGTGGTGAGGAAATGAAAGCTGTGTGATCCAGAGAACATCCTGAGTGACTCAGTGATGGCTGCTGTGTTTGCTTTGCATGCCATGTGCTCAGGCCTGGCTCAATGTCGGGTTTAAGAGCACTTCAGCTCTCGCCTTTCTTCTCCCCCCCATAAGTGGCTAAGTGCTCAGAGGAGTGTCTTAGTAATTATAGATTGGTAATCTGCATTAAACACAGGGGGCTAGTTGCACCGCCCCCAGGGCCCTGTTCAGGGGGATTAGTCAGGGATGTTGATCAATACCACTATGGTTCAGCAGGAGAATTAGGCGTGTCTTGAGTCTCCAACCTTTTTTTATATCCCTATAGTAAAGACAACAGGCTTAGTTAGACTGGCACTCCCATAGCAGAAACCTCACAGGTTGAATTCTTTCTCCAGTCATGTATCCCATCATGTGTCCCATGATGTTTCCTTTACTAAAGGCATTGAACTAGGGCTTCAGCTAATCCTTAATTTCACTGTCATTTTATCCGTCCATAATTTTTACAATTGATCAGTTAATCTATTTGACTACAAAATGTTTTCAAACTGAAATGTTGGTGTTGTCAATAAACCGTGATGCTGAGCAAGAGAGAAGTGTGCGGGATCTTACTTTCTCAAGGCTATAAAATGTTAAAATAAAAACAAATATCTGAGTTCCTAGAGCTGAACGCAATGTCTTCAAAGATCTTTTTTAGTCAGTCTAAAAATCCCAGAGTTTTCATTTTATAGCAACTTAAGTGGAGAACAGCAAGTAACGCTAGCATTTGCAAAGCTGTTACCAATAAATGTTTGGTAACCGTAATTTTACTGGATAAACAAATAAATGATTAATAGTTAATCAAAATTATAATCAACTAATTTTCTCTTGATTATCTTATTGATTAATCAATTGTTTCAGCCTTACATTCAACCCCTAAATGCTGACTCACTTAGGACAGGAGTGTCTTCTAATTGCTGAAGTGTAAATGTAAATCATCACTGTAGCTGAATACTTCTCACAGCCTCCCTTCACTCTCACAATAATGAAAGATGATGCGTCTCCACTGGGTATTATTTTGAAAAGGGGCTGCACTTTTTATCTGAGTTGGGCACAAAGAGCAGTCAGTTAGGCTGGTCGCGGCTGCTCCTCTGGGACTTGGTGGGCAAGTCAGTGCACTCATACTCTGCCTCCCCCACTGGACCTCTCTGTGCTCACTGGTGCCAGAAACAAGATGAAGCCCATGGCTTGGTTATCGAGAACAGCGTTTTTAGAATTCCATGGTGGGTGAGTCGAGCACACATCACCCACAGTGTTGTTAATTTTGGCACGAGCCTAGTCATGAGGCTGGGTCACTTAGCCAGCATTGTGGCCAGGGTGTAATTGTCGTTGGAATCTGCCATCTTCCGGTTACATCCTCACATTGTTTTTGTTTTTTTTTTCTGAGGTTTCCCTGACTTTCTAATTATCTTGCTTTCTTTGTCTGACTCTGTCAGTCTGTCTCACTTCTGTCATTTGCATTTCTATCATTTACTGAACCCGTCCAAGCCATCCTTGTGTACTCATGTGTCCCATATTTCTGTGTGGGAGTAGAGGCCAGTTGAGAGAAGGGCATCCACATGGCTACCTCATCCCACTATTCATCTGTGGTTGTAGTAAAAGCAAAACATTCCTCAAAGACCTTCCTGAATGGCTGCAGTGTATTGAGTGTATTGCTTAAGTTTGGAATATACACACGTGCCCGTTCACACAGTCATACTCAGTCATACTCTGTGTGCCCTCCTCCCCAAAATTGCGACATTTGGCTCCGTACCTTGACTTTATTCCCACTGTTATCTCCTACCCTGTCAGAGAGCTTAATGCAGTCCAGGGCAGCCCTTATCACCTCAGGCACCCCCCCCCCTTCCAACAAAAGGCTAACTGTATCCGGGTAATGGGGGAAACAGTCCTCGCCTCCATCTGTAAACATTTCTACAGTGCCATAAAACCTGTCAGAGAGTTGATCTCTCTTTTTTTTTTTAATTGGGAGTTTGTCTTTGTAATTTGCTTGCTGTACTAACATCTCATTAATTCAGGTAGATCCATGGATTAATAAGATCTGTGTGATTAACCACTGAGGTGATCATACACTGTCTTAGTGATAGAGCACACATTTTGATCCTGACCTCTGTGTGTATGTGTGGAAACACGAGCTTCATGCTTAAACATGCCAGTCTGCTATTGTCTGATTTTTATGGCTAATAATTTGGAATGTAGGTGCATTCGTAATAGATAATTAACTACTAATTTTCAGTGCTGCGAGGAGATTGTTTTAATCATCTTGCTTTTGTGCTGTTTCTGTCTTGAAAGGGCTTTTGCAGTGCCAGCACCGTCTCCCTCCCTGAAAGCCTGCTCTTTGTGTCCACCCTGGATGGAAACCTGCATGCTGTTAGCAAGAAATCGGGCTCCATCAAATGGACGCTAAAAGAAGGTAAGAGGATATGACTAGAGTCGAGTGTAACTCACTGGCAACTGTTTGTGTGCCTTTCTTAAGGCACAGTTCCTTATTCAGGTTACATTTTCAAAAAGCGCTTTTGTTGGCTGTTACAGGGAAGACAATGAGATCCCACTGCTTTTTGAACACCAGTGAAATGTTTTCACATTGTTATGTGCAGTCTGATTCATGACAAAGGTTGCAATAGGGCACAGGAATTGAACACAGTTTTGAATGATGTAGCTATCATTGTATCACAGATTAAAATTTCTACTTTTCCAATTTTAACTTTAATTGCTGATTTATAATTCCACCTTGTAACAGCCCAGGACCCTGGTTTTCACTGATAGTTGCTAATTATGATCTAATAATAGAAAGGGACACTGAAAATGCATTTTTAAAGTATTTATGAGTTGTGATAATAAATGTTGTTTGGGTTGTATCTAATGTTTAGCCTGTAGTAAAGTAAGCTAAAGTAAGTAAATGTCATGAAATGTCCTGGTAAACCTGAAAATGAGGTAATCATTAACAGAGTAAGGGGGAAATAGAGCTTGTAATCAAGGTCACAGTGGGCAAGAGTGAGCAACTCTGCTGTAATAGTACTTGCACTCCTATCTAAACATTCTGATTATGCAAAGATTTGCTGTTAACATGGTAATGTAGGTGCCATAGGCTATGTAATCACATCAGACTGAAGGGTTATCGGAAATCGTGCTGTGAAAAAGTTTCTGTTCAGTCGGTTAGTATAGGAGTTCTGACAGTTTCACTTGCAAATTAACTTATTTTAAGAATCTCCTTCTATCAAGCAATACTGTCCTGATACTGGTGGGGGGAAGTTGCACTGGAAATGTTGTTTCATTACAAACATGATTAATGATTACTGTTATTTATAATTATCACACCATGTTGGCAGATTTTATCTTTTTTGTCATTCTAGGAAAACAAGATTTTAAGATTCAGTCCTGTGCTAAAGTACTCAAGACAGACATTTTATGCAGTGTGTGCCTACACACCCAGGCTAGGTACACCTAACACCCACATCACTAATTAACATTAATGCAGCGGCTGCTTTCTCCACATCATGTTTTTCTGGAGTAGCTGTTGAATATAGATCAAAACCGTTCTAGGTCACACCTCACACACACCTGTTGTTCCAGTCAGGCAGCTATACACGCTCAGAAACGGGGAAGCAGAAACCTGTGGCTAAGTACAACCCAGCCCGGTGGTGAGAGAGAGCATCTATGGTCCTCATTGTCTGTCTTCCACTTCCTGTTGGCTTCCATAACAGCGCCCCTCTCTGCAATTACAGTTAATGAATGTTGATGCTCCCTATGCACACCAGTCAATGACACCCTCAGGTAATCCTCCACCCCACTGCTATTGTTGACCCCTGCAGTCATCCCCACAGAGCTCAGCACCATCTGGCTCACACCCTGTGCATTCACACCATAGGGAGGAGGTGTGTGTTTGTCTGCTAGTAAAGGAGGTTGTAGCTCAGTGTTTGACTCCTGTCCAAAGTCTGGACAGCCCCTGGCGAACCTGAATAGTAAGTGGGTATAGAAAATGGATGGATTAAAGTCTCACAGATTCCAAAATATCATAACAATATTTTTTATTGTACCTGGATAACTTTTAAAATCTGCTTCTTGGAATAACCCCTGGTTTTCATCAGTTTGAGATGAATGGGCATTTGGTATTAGACAGCCTAGACGGTGTCATTAGCCTCTTATCAGGCGACAGCTGGAGTGTTCTGGAGTGTATTTTAGTGATCTAATAATCAGATCATTTGACGAGCAATATGATTTTCTTTTACCAGGGTCGTTACATGCCTGAAACCTTCTGGGAATTTACGCAAAGCTGTCCCATTTGTATTAATGGCTGTTTTTCACAAAGGAATCCATTTAGTTGGACTTTATGTGCTGTTCTCTGTAATAATATGTCATTGATATTCATGTCATACTCTTTCCCCAGACCTGTTGGTCATAGTTTAGATCAGTGATTAATATTCTTGTCAGTCTTGTCTTATGTCCTACTCTTATGTCTTCCTCTTTCTCTACTCACAGATCCAGTTCTTCAGGTCCCTACACATGTGGCAGAGTAAGTATCTTTGAGCTGTTTGTCACAGTTTGTGTATATATTTCCCTGCACATTGTATGTCGATATGTACGCACGTGTAACGACTGTGAATGCAGTGCATGTGTGTGAAGGGGAAATAGTTGAACTTGTACAGCTCTCTGATCTTGAGATACAGCTTTTTGTCTTTTTGTGTTTCATCTTCTTCTCTTTTTCTGCTTCTTCTCTTTCCTCCAGGCCAGCATTTCTGCCTGACCCCAACGATGGCAGTCTGTACTCTCTGGGAGGAAAGAACAATGAAGGCCTGACAGTAAGAGGAAATAACTTTATCACAAAAATTCATCACTCCTCTCAGCCAAGTAACACACTGCTCAGTTCTCTCTTTCTACAGTATAGTATATCTCCCCACCACAGGTATATGCAAGTCATACAGACTGCACCCTCATCATTGCAAGACTGTTTTAGAGTATGCAAGATATACCTAATGTTTTGCCATGGCCCACACAGGACATTGTGGCTATCTAATGCTGATAATGTTGATTCATTGTGCTCTAACAGAAATTACCGTTCACTATCCCTGAGCTGGTCCAAGCCTCTCCTTGTCGCAGTTCTGATGGAGTCCTTTACATGGGTAAGGCACAGTTCTCAAAAAGATGGTGCCAGAAATTAAGTATGCATTTTAACTGAATGCATTAAAATGATTGATCCGTTTGTTGCATTCTTCTCCTCTGTTGACTGATATGCCATTTGAACACATTGATAGCAGGAATGAATTTAATTGTTGTGGCAACAAGTTTCATCGCCCATAAACAGCTGCATGTCCAAGCCCCAGTTTGTCTTCTCTTCACCTAAATGAATTGGTGTTATCTGCCTTGAATAAAAGACGTTACGCTACATTTCCATTTTGCTCAACCCGCGGTCGCGGCCTGTGTTCTTTTGAATTTACAACAGTCAGAGGGGGAAAGGTAATCTGCGTGTGGTGACTATCTATTGTTTGAAGGAAAGCAGGTGACATTTGCCTCCCAGCGGTCATTATCAGTGTAGCTTTTGTTTTCATTCAACTGAAGCCACTGCCAGCACAAAGCAAGTTGCACATCCTATGGTCTGTAAATGCTAGAGGCTTAAATAATCCTTCTTCACAACGGGGTGTCATGTTGTGAGGGATGATAACGCCAAATGCATATCTGTTTAAGAAATGTATGCAGAGTGGAGTTTGAGGTAGCGTGATGGGTAAACCATCCTCCCTCCCCCAGCAGGTTTATCTAAAGAGAATGCACTGTTCCCTCATCTATAGGCTTTTGGGAAAGACATAATTAGCTATTACTGAGGTATTCCTGCCACTCCCTGAACCAACAAAATGGGGAGATGCCAGTGCAAAGAGGCTATAGGGTTGTTGTTTAATGGTTGACAGACAACACCCAGAATGTTATTGAAGTAAGATGTTAAACTGGTTACATGTGATTTTTGCTTGACTGGGCTTGCACACAATGCACACTGTTGGCCTCAACTTGTAGTTTCCTATAAATATGATTTAATAATCATATTTATAGATTACATGTGTTGTTGTGGGCAAGACTAGGTACAAAGACTAGGTACAAAGTAGAATAACAGTAGAAAGTAGAATAACAGAGGTGCTGTCTTCATACCAGAAGTAATTAATTTTCTCTAATTCATTGTGTGCATTCATGCACAGGTAAGAAGCAGGATCTTTGGTATGTTGTGGACCTTTTGACTGGTGAGAAACAGCAGACCCTGACATCCTCCTTCGCTGAGATGTTGTGTCCCTCCTCCTCTCTTCTCTATCTGGGGCGTACAGGTAAAAACAAAATTCTGCAAAACAAGCTAGACTTAACGAAAAAATATCTCAATTCTTTCATTCTCAATTACAGATGCCATTTTTCTCAACTAGCCGATCTAACACCCTAAAACATCCCAGTCAAATTATCTCAAAGCATCTTCTATTTGGTTTGTAGACCATCCCATTTTACTAAGCAGTTGATTTAATCTGACTATTTGCCTAGGGTCTGTTTGCCTACATTCTTCAATCCCAGGTTGTTAGTAGATCCTATTCACCTCCTGCCCATCTATGCTGCAATTTCCGTCCCCACCCCTGTATTTAAACCAACACTCACTTTGTCCCTGTGGTCCTCAAAGCCTTGGGAAGTGGTATAGTAATTGGAGATGTGGACCTAGAGCTGTAGAGCCCTGTGAACGTTTCTTATGTAAAACCTAAGTGAGGTGTCAATGCAAAGCCCAACTTCTCAAAAAGTATATATCCAAGATCTTGTTTCATTTTGTCCCATTTTGTGGATCCTTTCCTCGGAGGCAGAAGAAATTCAAAACCATGAACCATGTTTACCCTGAATGGCCATCACATGTTGACAATGCATAAAACCTACCTTTTTTTCTGGTTACGTAAGGAAAGCAAAGCAAGGTTTGTTTGGAGTGTTTGATGCCTCAGGCAACAACAGCTCATTGACCTGTATGGGTATCTTCATTGTTCATCAACCCCTTAGAGTATACCATCACCATGTATGACACCAAGAGCAGAGAGCTTCGCTGGAACGCCACCTATTCTGACTATGCCTCCACTCTTCCTGATGACGACACCAAATACAGTAAGACACCTACTGTAGCCTTCATTTCTATACATCTTATAATCGTTTAACTTCTTCAGCCTTGCCAGTTCCATTGTTTGATTTGTCATTACAGAAGCTCACTGCATGGCCAAACTTTGTTCAAACCTACAGAATCTTATGCTGAACTCTAGTTGAGATCCCAAAGTTTAGAAAGACACCAAACATCTCTGCTTTTATGCAGCCATAAAACAATGGCATCTTGGGCATAAATATGTCACTTTGTTTATAATATTTCACACTGAAGCTTTACAACCAGCAGATACAGAATGTTTTTGCTATCTTGTTGTACATGTGTTTTTTTTCCTAACTTTGAAGGTATTTTGGGGGACATTTAAGGGAAATTCAGAGTTCAGTAGGTTAATGCCCTCTAATTTTGTTAATGTGATCAATTCTCTTTCTCTCCCCTCTCAGAGATGGCTCATTTTGTGTCCAACAGCGACGGCCTTGTGGTGACTGTGGACAGTGAGTCTGGTGACGTTCAGTGGGTCCAGGACTATAACTCACCAGTGGTGGCCATGTACATCTGGCAGCGTGAGGGCCTCCGCAAGGTTCCCCACACAAATGTGGCCGTGGAGACCCTGCGCTACCTCACTTTTATGTCTGGAGAGGTTGGACGCATCACCCAGTGGAAATATCCATTTCCCAAGGAGAAGAAGCCAAAAAACAAGCTAATGTAAGCAGTCTGCATTTGATGACTGATACTTGTTCTGTGCTGAACTTTGAAGTTGGGATTCAAACTTTCAGGATTCAAACTTAGATTTTCATAGTTATTGTCATTTTAT
The DNA here is from genome assembly GCF_902150065.1 of Myripristis murdjan. NCBI lineage: Eukaryota > Metazoa > Chordata > Actinopteri > Holocentriformes > Holocentridae > Myripristis > Myripristis murdjan. The sequence continues at coordinate 16,775,369 of NC_043987.1, read as the reverse complement.
GGTAAATCAAGATTGAACAAGTCAAGATTCATCACTAATTATACCCCGTAGTCCATAGCCATATAATGATTCATCCTGGTATTGCTTGCATGAAGATTTATGCTTCAAAAGATAAATTTGAACTAGGTAAATTCTAGAAAATCAGCGTTTCTCTATTTTATCTCTGTTGTAGGCTGTTTGATTTTCTGATTTTCAACTGAAGCTCTCTGTTTCTCAAGTGAATATTATATGCTGTTTTTTCGGTACATTCTCTTCTTGATGATTTTTAGAACTTGCAGACTCCTCATTAGAATTCATTTTCCTTTTATGCATCAGCCAAACCTTTGAAAAGTCCTTCATTCTGTCTCTGAAGTCTGTCTGAAATAGTGTAGCACTGAGTGAAGCTAGTCTTGATGTTGTAAGAAGTAAGCCATTTAATCTTGAATAGTGTCCAGGGAACAAGCACTGGCCTAACACTTTATTAGACATGTTCGAGCCTTTGCAACCTCTGCATCATAGGAGCCTACATTATTGAAAGGGTGAAATCAAGATCCACTTTTGTTATGCAAGTTTTCCCAAGGTGGGGATGAAGTCTAGACATGTAATATCTGGTGGATTTATGAACGTGTGGGTGCAGCTGGTCCTGGTTTCAGCCCTGGTTTCACATTACAGTGCTGTTTTTTATGTATGTATGTTCTTTCACACCTATTCTTAGTGGAATAGAGAAACAGGACTTTCAGTGGTTCATACAGTGTGAGTGCTGTGAAAGAGAGGCTGAATTTCACCTCCAGGGAAGTCAGATAGCTATGAAAGTGCTACTCAGTTTTGAATATTACAAAGTGGAATACTAGTAGAGTAGTGTGACATGTACACTAGATTTTATTCTTTCATACATGTATGTTGAATATATTTTCACTACTTGACAATGTTGTTCCTCTACCAGGGCTACTTTGTATGTGGGTAAATACTCCACAAGTCTGTACGCCTCTCCCTCCCTGGTACATGATGGAGTCACTGTGGTGGTGAGTCACATTTTCACTTCTGTGTTCATGTGTAACACAACTGTTCCAATCAATAAGACATGACCATGAGTATTTACTAGGTGGTGAGTGTGTTTGTTTTTTTTAGACATATCAGTATGATTTCCTGGGATGTTTTATATTTAGTCACCTTTTTATCCAGCAATATGCCTTGGTGTTCCATGTTTTCCCAGTTGAACACCTTATGTTGGACATGATCAGTGCATTGAACATGTGCTAGTGAGTCAGTGTGACCCTGTTCTTGTGGTGTCTTGGGGGGCCTGGCTGGCCCCAGCCCAGGTCACTTCACCCTGCTGGCCTGCTTCCAAGGAGTCGTAGTTTACAGTTCTCAGATTAATACAGTTTTTTATATAATCACCTGATGCTGAGAGGGATAGTCAATCATTCATTCAAACTTGTAATTGAATATGTGTAAAGGTCATAAGCACCTCAAAACCTGAAGCTCTTCCTTCAGGTTCTGCCTTTTTGTTTTACATTTTAATCACTTAATAAAGTTAGAATGTAAAACAAATCTGTGTGTGTGTGTGTGTGTGTGTGTGTGTGTGTGTGTGTGTGCGCACATGCAGCCTCGAGGCAGCACTTTCCCTTTGCTGGAGGGTCCTGACAGCCATGAGAGTGAGGAGGACAAGGAGTGTGTGATCCCCCCTAGAACCAGTGTCAAGATCACCGCTGCCCCCCGAGAGCGACACCGCATCAACTTCTTGAGGAACTACCTGCTCCTCATTGGTACTGTAGTGTTATGTAAATCTAAACAACACTATCAGCTCAACACTGCTTGGTCTGTTTCACTTAGTTGCCTGGTGCATCATAACAGAAGTTCCTAAATAAAGGTCACTGTAAATAAAAGTTGCTGTAAATAAAGGTCACTGGGGAAATGCCCCATGGGCTCCTGAGTAAAATTATGAATCACTGAATTTCCTGTCCTTTCACAATTAATTCTCTTTAAGTTGGCCTCATGAAAAAAAGACTTTTCACAGGAAATTCACACGATTCACTGTGATCACTTTCTTCTCAAACTGCAGTATTAATACAAAGCAAAAGGCTTTTAGATAGGGATCTATGGGACACATTCCTATTAATTTATGGTGTTCAGTATAGATTGAGGCTCCATAAAATGATGCATTAATGTCCCTGTCCATCAAATTGTGTGTGGCCACCTATCATGTGTCTTGGGGACACTCACCAAACACCTGGGGTAAATGTTTTGAGTTTACAACTTGATCCTATGTGAAGTATGTTGCTAAAACTACATGTCCCATGTGATTTCTGTGCCACAGTGGCCAATCCTCCTGACATGCACACTTATAATTATAAACTCGCAGTAGGTTGAACTCTATGCGGAAATGATGCAAACATGGGCTTCCACTACACTTTCAGCACTGAAGTTTCAGCATGTCGAGACTGCCCTCTATTGAATATTATCTAGATTGCAAGGGCAGGAACATTTATGAGCTTCAGTATTTTATTGTTCCTATGACCATAAATAGATTTCACCCTCCATCCCAGGTCATCATGAGACACCTCCTGAAGCTCACACGAAGATCCTGGAGAAGTTTCCTGATAGCCTTCCTCGTAATCCAGGCAATGTCATCCCACCTACAACTGACAAGACTATAGAAGAGGTCTGTGTTATACATGTGTGTCTCTCAGTTTGACCCATGAAATGTATTACAACCTTCAAGCACACATTTAGAGGCTTTTCAGACATAAAAACCAAAGCATGAAGACCACCTGCATTTTTTGATTTGTTTCCCTGAAAATCCTATAAATGCTGTGGAAAGTCGTTATTTAAAAGCTATCATAAATATTTGTCTATGTCACACAGTGGCTTCCCTCTCAAATTTTTATACTTTGATTTTTTTTTTTCCTTTTTGATAACCATATTTTCCGCTTTTTGTGTTCTGACCCATGAGATTAAAATGTTTGCAAAGTGTCATCTTTCTCAGCTGTCATTTTTCACTCTCTTTGTCTCTCCTCACGTCTTTGCCCTCATCTCTCCATGGTGAAGAAGGTGAATGAGAGTGGTATGGATGATGGTCCCCCTACTCCTCAGCCTGACACCTCCATCCAGGAGCCTGGGGCCGGTGGGCGCACGGCCCGACTGGAGGCCCCTGTCGACTCCATGCTCAAAGACATGGCCACCATCATTTTTTCCACGTTCCTTCTGGCTGGCTGGGTGGCCTTTGTGATTACCTATCCTAAGGCAAGTCAACCAGCAGCACCTAACGGACGATTGAGGACTTGCCTCTGGCTAAACATTGACACATCAATTAGCTTTTATGGGTGCAGAAAGAAATATCTGCAGTGAATTTGTGTATACACAATTTTTGCACTTCCTGTGCTTTTTAATATGTAGTGCATCATAGTTATCATAGTCCTTCAAAAATTATACATATTCAAACTTGTCATGTTAGAAAATAGATGCGGTTGACAGGTAAGATTTACAGTAAAAACAGACAATGAAAACACAAGGCAGTAGAAAAATAATTAAAATCCATAAGACAATGCATTACAAATCACCACAACAACTGATAAGACCAGAAAGCCAGTAGATATAATATCAGAACAATACAAAGTACAACAACAACAACAAAAAAAAAAAGATCCTGTTTCATAATCTGACCCCTCTGTCCTCTCATACTGCAGAGTGTACACAAGCAGCAGCAGCTGCAGCACCAAGAGTTCCAGAGGCAGATGGAGGAGAGGCTGGAGCTTCTCCAGAGGCAGCAGCCCTTCCCCCCGCCTGCAGACCTGGGCCTGGGCCTCAGCTTGGCCCCAGACAGCGACTACCTAGATGTGGCCCGTGCCCGCTCTGAGAGCTCTGATCATAGCAGCCCCAACATCACTCCCCGTGCCTCCAACCACTCCAATCTGTCTGTGTCAGAGCTGGGCAGTTCTGCCAATGAGCACGAGGACGGAGGTAAGGAGTGGCAATCAGAGAAATGAAGAACACACACACACACACACACACACACACACACACACACACAAATGCATTGTTCACTGTTTGTGCTTTATAGAAATGTTACAAGATTTGATACTTATTAGGTACCACATTTTTGAAAATGATACCAGTACTGTGTTGTTGGTATTGGTAGTGTCAATGCAGCCACGTTACATCACTCTGTAGCTCAATGTCCTTTTTCCCAATGAAGTCTTAGCTTGTATGATAAAATAACTGAAGTACTTGCAGTCATGCTGACAGCACATAATCATAATGCTGTATTTGAAATTAGGATAATGTTTTGACTTTTAATATAGGGGTTGTGTGCAGTATCAGTAAAATTCTGATATTGCAACATCCCTTAGTGCATAACTGCTCATGTTACAAACTGTTTTTGTAAGTCTGAAATGCAGCAAAAGTGTGTCCTAATGATGTGAATTATATCTTTGTTGTATCAGATGAGGACTCTAATATTGTAAGAGTGGGCAACATAACCTTCCATCCCAAGAATGTCTTGGGTCATGGCGCTGAGGGTACCATTGTGTATAAGTAAGTCTGATTCCTTAGTCTACAACAATCTCCAATAAGTTTTGTTTAATAATTATGTAGAATTGATAAGATTGTCCATCCTCACATGTGTGGGCGCGTAGTATAACTATACCCTAACACTGTAGTTATACTGTTTATCCACCAGGGGGCAGTTTGACAACCGACCAGTGGCAGTGAAGAGAATTCTCCCAGAATGCTTCAGCTTTGCAGACCGGGAGGTGCAGTTGCTCAGGGAGTCAGATGAGCACCCCAATGTCATCCGCTACTTCTGCACTGAAAGGGACCGTCAGTTCCAGTACATTGCCATTGAGCTGTGTGCTGCTTCACTCCAGGAGGTACTAGTTGGCTTAATAAAACCCACTAGTCATCTGATAATAGCAAGCCAACTGGAATGCACTATGCACACATATACTATGTTTGGAAGTGTAGCACATGACTTTTTATCCCTGGGCTATGAGCAGTAATTTGAGGAAAATTGTAGTGATTCTTCATGTTGTATAAATGGTCATGTGCTTTTGTTCTGCCTTAAGAAGTGGCGGATCCCACTGCCTTATCACCAGTCAGTGCTGTGGTTGATAAAATGTCAGAGCAGATGCGTGTGGTGTATGAATGTGTGACTGGCTGAAGCTGTGCCTGAACTCCATGGAATGAACAAAGTACACTGATAAGGGGTTTATTTCCAGGTGGAACTATAGTCCTATGGAATTACACATATGGCACACAAAAAGTACAGGACCTCCCACACTAAAAGTGCTTTAAATAACCTCTGGGAAATGAAGCAACCTTGCAAAATTAGTGGATGACCACGACTCAAAATACTGCTTTGTCATTTTGAGGTGTTTCTTTTGTGTGTTTTTGTCTAGTATGTGGAGAAGAAGGACTTTGACCGTCATGGACTTGAGCCAGTGGTGCTACTTCAGCAGACCATGTCAGGACTAGCCCATCTGCACTCCCTCAACATAGGTATCATCAGTTAATGTTCATATGCTTATTACTGGTTTTGTATTACTGCCCAATATCTGCAATATTTGTCACAAGATAATTTTCACCTCTCACCATGATATCGTACCTACAGTCCACAGAGATCTGAAGCCTCACAACATCCTGGTGTCCATGCCCAATGCCCATGGCCGGGTCCGGGCCATGATCTCTGACTTTGGTCTGTGTAAGAAGCTAGCAGTGGGCCGCCACAGTTTCAGCAGAAGGTCTGGGGTGCCAGGCACCGAGGGTTGGATTGCCCCTGAGGTCCTCAGTGAGGACTGCAAAGACAACCCAGTAAGTCCAGAGGTCATGAAAATCAAAACAAAGACCCAAGGATTTGTCGTTATGCCACATGGTGAACTTTATTAATTTTTTTCTCCTCTACCTCTATCCCATGTAGACCTGCACCGTTGATATCTTCTCTGCCGGCTGTGTGTTCTACTATGTGGTGTCAGAAGGTAGCCACCCCTTTGGCAAGTCTCTGCAGAGGCAAGCCAACATCTTACTTGGCACATATAGCCTGGACCATCTGCAACCTGATAAACATGGTGAGTATACTTCTCTTCACTCCCTTCTCAAATGATAGAAGCAGTTATGCAGTTTCAGGGTAATGTAGTTTACTTCATGTAAGTAGAGGGTAGTGTTGATGAGTGTAAATCCAAGCTAGATTTCAGCATAGGTGCTTCCTGCAAATAGCACGGCATCAGCTCCTGCATATTAGTAATATACACTAGAATTTGCTGATTATTTAAAATGGAAAATGGTATTTTGTGCTCTAAAATGAAGACTATAAAAATGAGAGACCAAAGCTTACAGTGACTGTCACTAATTTTGTAGTTGAGGTAACTGTAAGACTATGCTGTTTTCTAAGAGATCTAATAGTCACTTTAGACTGGCTTGTTGTGACTGGTGTGCTTGTATCCCTGACTCCATCAGAGGACATTATTGCCCAACATCTGATAGAACAGATGTTGAGCATGGATCCCCATAGGAGGCCTTCAGCTGAGAGCGTTCTCAAACACCCTTTCTTCTGGAGCCTGGAGAGGGAGCTGCAGTTCTTCCAGGTCAGAGCCAGTACTCATGTAACCAATACAAAATGCACATACAATATATTCTGTAGTGCGGCTCTTATCAGACTTACAGACTCTTATCACCATGACTTCTAAAAGGAGTGTGGTTTTGCACATAAACTGAATGTTCAGGCTGTTTCCAAAAAAGACAAGAGGCTGCCTTGAATGTTGCAGTACAAATCTCTGACAATTATCCTGTGGTCCCTTGCAGGATGTGAGTGACAGAATAGAAAAGGAACCGCTGGACGGACCAATCGTGAGACAGCTGGAGAGAGGAGGGAGAGCTGTGGTCAAGGGTGACTGGAGAGAACATATCACAGTGCCTCTGCAGACAGGTATGAGATGGCCTTAATTGCACTTAAGAGCTGAGGGATAGTTACTGTTGACACTGTTGTTCAATTGGGAATCAAATTGTCTAGAGATATGCAGAATTGCAGGTTAGTAGTTTAGTATTTTAGTTTTAGTGGTAGCTGGAGCAATGATTTGCTCTATTTGCTTGCAGGAATTTTCAGAAAGAAATACTGAATATATATTGAGAAATATTGCATGATATGATTCAGCAAGCATACTGCTTACTGTTAACATTGCCTTATTGACCAGTGAGACAACAGGTGAGGATTATTATTGGAGAACACATGCTTATCATTGTGTCATTCTTAGTTGTACATGTATATGCTTTTTTTTTTTTTTTAATTTACTGAGCAATTATTTTAATAAAGGATACCCCCACACATCTTTTCCAAACTATGAACTTAACAAATTTTATAATTTTTTGTCCTATACTTTTTTGTTTGTTGTTTCTCAGACACCAGTGGTTGGATTTTTGACCAAACTTGGGAATTATGGATCTCACCATTTTGATGTAGTTTTCTGATTCTGAATGCAGGCACTGCAGTTACAGTTCAACATATAGTGACAAATTTGTAACCAGAAGGGAATGTTACATCATTCCAAGGGAAGTTGTTTGCTGTTGCCTTGTTAAGTGAATGCATTCTGTGGTTGACATTTTCAATGTGTTTTCATTTTATTACAAGATCTACGCAAATTCCGCTCCTACAAGGGTGGCTCCGTCAGAGATCTACTCCGTGCAATGAGAAACAAAGTAAGTAGTCACTCTCACTGGCAAGGACAATTTGCCTAATATTAAAGAATAACTAAACCCCAAACTCACATCTCTGTGAAGCCTGAGCTCTAATGGTGAAAGAGGGAGCAACAGGCTTTCATCATTACTTTTCACCATTAGAGGTCAGGCTTTACACATATTTGGGTTTGTGATTTCGGCAGTCTTTCAGCAAAACTTGATGTTTGGCTTGGGTATAATTACCACTTAGACCTAACAATCTGTGCCTACCTTCCTCCCCTCAACAGAAACACCATTACCGGGAGTTGCCTGCTGAAGTACAGGAGACTCTCGGCTCCATCCCTGATGACTTTGTCTCCTACTTCACTTCCCGTTTCCCCCACCTGCTGAAGCACACCTACCTGGCCATGCGAACCTGTGCACATGAGAGGACATTCCTGCCTTACTACCCCAGTGCAGAGCAGCTTGCAAGAACACAGGGCCCATACACACACAGCGGGACACAAAGACAGGATGAGCCACATGCACAACACTTGCCAACACACACATCACCCCCCTCCTCACAACCCCAAGAACCTAAGTCACCTCCACCACTGTCTGCCACTGAGCCTATACATTCAGTGGCACCCACTTCACCACATGAGCCTGCACCTTCAGTTTTGCCCGTTCAGACAGTGCCAACTGCACCGGCACTGCCCACACTGACAGACTTGCCTATTCAGACAGTGAACTCCACATTTGCTTCTGAATCATCTGCTGTTTCTCTCGGGCAAAGAGAATCAGTTCAGTCTGAAATGCACACACTGCCAGATCCGCCTTCACAGGACAGTGATCCAGTGTGAACCGGACCAGACCGGGTGGACACAGCACAGAGAGGAGCATCACCCTAACAAGTGGATACCTACTGGGGCTCTGTTGTTGTGCCTTGTGCTGGTGGGGACCAGGCCTGCAGTGCCTGGGATCCACTGCCGGGCACAGAGCAGCAGCACCCGAAGTTAAGTGCCTTCTGCTTGACTGGGTAAAAACGACTCCCAACAGAACCGTCCACACGCCTTCTCTGCCTTGAAGTCAGAGGCTGTCCTGTAAACAAGGCGTTGGTGAACATTATCTTGTAGCTGTACTGAGCAAAGAGAATTGGGTTTATTTTACAATGGCATGTCCAAAAATAGTGTTGTTTTCCCGGAAATACCTGGCTTGTATCTGTCTTGATGTTGAACACTTGGGTAGTTTTATTGTGCAATGTTGTCTTTTTTCTCAGTGAGCCTGTTCACTGCACCGATATGTATATTTTTGTATAGATTAATTCAGGACTTGGATCACTGATAATAAATCATGTAATGTGGCCACTGTGCCTTTTTAATTAACACTGTGCTATAAGAGTACAGATCTCTGAAATTGACTATGCTGAATGCGCTTGTTGTCAGTTGATGCTGCTAGACTGCTTCTCATCTGTCAAAACTATTGTACTGACTTACTCAGCAAGAGTGGACTGTATTCCAAAGGGTATTCAGGTTTGACTCAGAATACAGTAGGTAATTGTATCCTCATTTGATTGATATCTAGTCAACACTAGACTCAGACTCAACTCAGATTGACTAGGCTGCAGTAGGCTTTCATTTATGATCTTTTTTTTTTTTTTTTTTTTAAGGGTGTCATCAAAGTGAGAGTGAAGTTGTTAACTCGCACATTAAATGCTTTTTTAAATACTTGGACCAGTGTATGCTTGGTCATTTGCTTTCACCTTCACCGAGCACATGTGGCTGAAGATCAGGGGTCACGGGTCAGCGCTGTCATCTGCTAAACATGAAGTGAGTCTGCGAGATAGTCCAGGCACACAACTCCAGTCGCACTGTAATCGCATGACCCATATTAGTAAGAACATTAATGACTCCATCTCGATAGCAGTAATGAGAAACTTCACTTATAGGCATCCTTTCAAAAATGGAGTTGCAAAGTGCTATACATAATTGGAAAGAGGTTAAAGGAGTAATCTCACTACAGTTTTACATGAGAAATAAAATAGTCAAAAAAAATTTAAATATCCTCCTGACTACCAGGAAAAAAAATACTGTCCACATTTTTTTTTATTTCCCAATCTTTGTAAGGTAATTAGAATACAGAAAACATATTATTTTTTTAAAGATATCATGTGTCCACTACAGTGGACATCGGAACGCCATATATGTGAAACTGAACCTTAATGGCAATTAGTTAGTCCCAAAGAAAATACCAAAAAGTCAACATAAGAATGAATTTAACATCCACATAACTGTCCATCCCCACCCCTTCACATTTGGTATCACTGAAAAGCCCTAAATGTCCTCTGTAGATAGCAAAAGGAGTTTATGCAGTAGTATGCAGTTGGTGGGAGATTTTCAGGTTTACAAATGTCCTCCACAGAGGACAAATTTGAACTACTGTTGTCAGGAGGATATATAAAGAATTAAAGCTGCAAGCAGCGTTGGTCGGCCCTCGCACCGGTGCCGGTCCGCCACGATGTTTTGAAGTGCAGACAATTCATCCATTTTTCCCATTTGTAAGGGTATTTTTCGGTGCTTTCAGTTGGAAAGAGTTTTGGGCTTTTATTTTGAAAGGCCTAGGATGTCCTAGCGTGTGAGTGACATGAGTACTGCGCTAATACATGAGTACTGGCAGCTGTGTCATGATCAGACTAAAATGCAGGCAGACAGAGAAATCCTCATTCAATCCAATGGAAAAATCGATCAAACCCACCCATGTTTGAGGTAACGCCGCTCGGACATCGTTTCAGTTACAGACGTCATTTGAAGTTTAAACGAGGCACAAGACTCGGCTCTATAAATCTCGTATTTACACGATTTTGCTATCTTATACCTTTTTTGTGTTATGGCAGTTTTAGTTTGACTGTTTTCTCTGCTCCCGCTGACGGTTTATAATGGGTGTGTATTGCGGAACTGTCAGTTGCCTAGAGTGAGTCACATGACCGGGCAGAGTGCAGAGGAGAGGACGCCAGGGTCCAAAATGTTCGAAAAGTCTTGACAGCGGCCACAAACTTGTTCCAATTTAAAAATTAATTTCATATTTTTGTAGGAATTTTCGTCCTCTTTCGTGTGGCATAAGTTTCGAAGCCGTGCGACGTTTACTTTAGACGCCAGGGGCCTAATTAGCGCCAAGGGTGCGCCTCTTCACGCCAAACTCCATGGAAAAAACGACGCCGACTTCGAGGGCTTATAATTTAAAAACTAAGCAAGTAATGACGGAATCTTTAGCAAATTTTGTTCAGCACTGTATCTTCTTTCATCCATTAGCTTTTTGAGCCGCCACGATTTACGGCCTCGGAGGAGATAAATTTTGTTCAACGCGCAATTTCGGGGCCCGACTTTTACTTTGAAAGGCAAATTGCGGACTTCCTGTTGATTTTAGGTCAGGGGGGCGAGCGCGTGAAATCTCGGCCTTGATGAGACCTGTTTCGGCACTGGTTTGGTCTTTCTATCACGTTCCTGTGGGCCGCAGCGGCCGCCTTTGTGTGCCTTTTTGTGCCTAGGTGGCGCTAGCGAGGCCATTTTTGCACTTTGGGGGTCCGAGTTAACATTTTCTTCAATTTTTCACCAGACCTGGGGTGCGTGCCAAATTTGGTGAGTTTTTGAGCATGTTTAGGGGGTCAAATTAAGGCCTAACGACACGATATAATAATAAAAAAAAAAAAAAAAGAAGAAGAAACGGTACAAAAACAATAGGCCCTCTCTCCGTTGGAGGGCGAGGGCCTAATAAAGAATTCCACAGCTTTTCCCTAATCGTAGCTGTAACCAGTAAGCCAAAATATAAGGGAAGCAAGACTGCCATCCCACAGTGAAAAAAAGTCGAGTGGGTGGTGGAGTGAGGTAATGCATTTCTCAGGAAGTGAAACTTAGTCGTCTCGCCAACTCTCACTGACTGCGGCAGGCAGCAGAAAGAGGAACAACGGTCCCGAGATGAGTCCATGCCTCACCTTAGTTTTTGCACAAACTTTGGGCTTGATGAAAGAAAGGGTTTATACTTTGTGAATTTCGTTTAAAAACACCAAAAAACAGGAACAGCTCTCCCTCGATCCCTCTCAACTCGAGGTAAGAGAATTAACTCCGGCCTCAAATGTCTTTTGTTTTGTTTTCTTTTAGTGGATAAATGTGTGAACACATACATCTCTATAATTATGTTTGAGTACATACAGTCTGTCTCCATTAGTGCTGTTACGGTTAATGACAGACCTATTGCTCTTGCCTGTAGACTATTCTCTCTAACGTTTTGAGTCCTGTTAACTGAGCCGGGAATATTCATTCTCTCCACAGAAAATTACTTTAACGATAAAAGCAAACATGGCGCTAACTGGCATGTTTAGCTTGTTAATGCTTTAATGGAAATAATTGCTAGATATAGATGCTGGACTTTCACAATATGCATGTGTTTTGCTTGTTTGTTTGTTTATATTCAAATATTATTTTCCAGGCCTTTCCGCTTCTAAAGAGTGGAGAAAGGTAGGAAAGTCGGGGCAGAGAGAAGGGACGACACGCCGCGAAGGTGAGTCACCGACCAGCCCAAATTCGTGTTTTATTAGAGCACCAAAGACCTTTGACAGACTCTCTCATGAAACACCTGTATGCTAAAGGTGTGTTAAAGTTCAGATAGTATTAGTTTTCTGATATGGCTATCAGACCATGTGGCTTAAATAGGGCACTGCTATATCTGCCCCATTTTATGTAGCTAACTTAAGGCTTGGCTTGAAGGCGGCTCTAGTTTGCCAAACGTGCCAAGGCCAGTTTCGCAGTCCGCATTCGCACCTCAATGTGAAGTGGGGCTGCAGGGTCGCTGCCTCAGTTTCCCAGAGGGCATAGCGCCCTGCAGCCACTGGTTTGTGTATGCAGGACATCTGATAAACAACTTTATGTGCTACTTGGAGGATTTAGAGAAGAGCTTCTCAGAGGCCTTAACCAGACCCTGTTTATTTGTTGTTGTTTTTTTTTTTTTTTTTTTTTTTTTTTTTTTTAAGTGAATCGATATGATGTGATTTTATTTTGAATCTCTTATTTTTATTTATTTATTTATTTTTTTGGGTAATATATTTCACTCTGTTTGCTTGAAATAAAGTTCGGATAAATAAAGCTAGGAATAGAATTGATCTGGCATGAAGATCTCTCCATGCAGTAGGAAAAAATTGTTGCCATAAAAGGAATACAGACTTGATTGGATTGTAGTTTGAATGTTTCCAGCAGCGTTAGTTGGATGGTAGATCATAGCCTACATAGTTTTCAACAATTTGTCAAAGAAAACTGCAACAATAATCAAAAACATTCCTCTGTATTCATTTAGCTGTGGTGCACCACCACTGCAAGGAATTTAACACCACTACCAGAGAAAATGTGAAATGAAAATAAACATTGTATTTATGTCTTAATATGATCTTAAACTAAAAAACAAAGGAAAAGAAAAGAAATAGATTGAACTGGAGTAGGACCTTGACATGTAGGACTTTGGGAAACTGTGATGTCGACAGCAGAGACTTGAAGCTGCATTTATATGAAAGTAAGGCCACTCAAATTTGACCATTATGCCAGATTGAAATATTACTTATGTTTGATGAGACAGACTTGAATGTAAGCCGCTTTCTATATACAGGATCACAATAGGCAGAATTGTAGCTGTGTATACTTTTTTCTTTATCACAGAACATCACAAAATGGTCACGCTGATGATGTAAAACCTGTGGTGGGAGGAGACAGAAAAGAGCATCATGGGTAAGTATGATGACAAAAGTTGTTTTGATTTGATATATAATATATACAGTTATATATTGTATACCTACACTAATCGCATCATGTTTCTACATAAAATGAGGCTCTGCTCCTTCTTTGTCATCCTTTTTCCCCCAGCTTATATGGGAAGGAAAAAGTTGATATGAACCACTACACAACAGCAATTTGTCCTGCCCTGCTAAAAACTGCTACCCAAATTAACTTAGCTAAAATACTACAGGCTATACAGATAGAGACTGTTTGTAATTGTTTTTTATTTCACAACAAACGCCTGATGATATGCAGCGTCAGGAGGTCAGGTCAGTCTGGTTGGGTTATTTGTGCAGGGATTTCCCTGAGAATCAAATTCACTCTCAAATTAATCACTTGTCCTCAGAAGGAAGGATAAAACATATTTTGCATTGCTGTTTGTGCCACAACACCACTGATGAAAAGTTACCTACAGAGCAAACTCTCCCTGTCTCTCCAATTGCTCTTGGCTGTGAAAACTCAACATCGCTAGGGACACCGTCTGGCAAGCACAGCCTTGGCTGCTGTAGTTTGTCCCTAACTGTGGTATTCTCACGTAGTTTGAGGCAAAGTCTTAGCTTACGCTTGTCTGGTGTTAATTTTCAAATGACAGCATTCACGGCAAAGATGCTGTTATTAAATCTACCAGATTTTGATGTAAAATCTCAAACAACATTGAATGAGCCAGCTTCACTGTCAGTGGGACAAATCCAGAAATGTTTCTTTTCAAAGTACAAGTGTATTTTACAAAAGCTTTCTGGGCCAGTGCTGCCACAATTCGACATAGGGGTGGTCAGTCTTATATACACTTGGAGATTGTGGTAAGCTGGTAAAACCATTATTCAATATCTTTTTCATATCAATCATTATGCTCATTTATGAGTTTAACATTATTGTGTTTATTTAATTAATTTATTTAGGAGGTCGTTTGACTCACATTCAAAAACTTCTCTATATAACATAACAATGAATAAAAAAAGTAAAAATTAAGCAGGGTATCAGAGCCCCTTAACTTGATCAGAGAATCAGCAAAATCTTCAGGTTAAGTATCTTTTCCCAAGAGTGAAAATATTAAGATAACTCAAAATCCAATATTTAATTGTAATCTCCCTATAAAGAATCCAAGGCAGGACAAAAACAAAAAATTCACTGACAGAGCTTACATTGTGGAACAATCATTTTTTAAAAAAACATGCATTTCACTGGGATTCCAATCAAATAATAAATGCAAAATATTTCTGGTATTTAATTTTTCCAAAACTGTCTTGTGCTGTGAACAATATGTGCATGGCATGTTTGTTAAATCAGAAAATTAAATTAAATTAAATGCAGGTGCAGGTGCAAATCCAAAGAATAGCAAGTGGAATACACACACTGGTCTTTTCGAGAAAGTGCTTTTTAAAAAAACAAACCCATGTTGGTGACGAGCTAACAGGAAAAATATTCAGCGTAGATGAATCACTAGAATATAGTGACAAACAAATTTTCAAAATCCCATCATCCCATGATTTACAATCAAAGCTGTTCTATTTTTTTTTCTCATTACACAGCTGATGAACTTGGCCCGTTGCCTGGAGAATGGAGTGAATCTCAAGTAAGCGCCTGGTTAAAAAGTATTGGAGTGAAGGAGCAGTACATCAAAAAACTATATGAGGAAGAGGTAGATGGACGAGTCCTCCTTGAGCTGAATGAGGACTATCTGAGGAAAGAGACTGGCATGAGATCGGGGCCTGCTCATTTGCTAATCACAAAGAGAGATGAACTTATCAGTTCCCAACTAAAATCTCAGGAGAGGCAGAGGACCACCAGCGGCCAGAAAAGTGAGTTGAAAGGGAAAAAAAATAAACAGAAATCAGCTACTCTTCCTGTAGCAAGTGAATGTCTTCCAGCACAGATGCCAGAGACTGAACAAGGTGCCTTGGAAGAGAGACAGACTCAAGACCAGACTCTCTGTGCTTTGACTTTAAAGGAAGACTGCAAACCACGACCATTTGATAAAGAAGGCATTGATTTTGCATATGTTAAGCACAGGGTTCTTCAGCCTGAATCTGGTGCCTTTGATCTGATATCTCCTTGCCATGAATATAAATCTTTTGCTCTCGCTGCAACATTGGACCGCACAAGGCTACAAGCAAAATTTGCCAAGGAAGTTTTTAAATTTGGGGTTGGCTGTATGAATATCAGATCAAATGGGACAATACATTTTGGTGTGATGGACAGCAAAGATGATACAGGCTACACACATGGTGAGATAATTGGCATCCCTGTAAAAGAGAAAGACATGTATACAGATGCTTTAGATCACATTGAGAAGAGCTTCTCTACCTCTGATGGAGAGCATGTACGTCAGTGTGTGCGTCCTCCTAGGTTCATTGAGGTGATTGACAGAAAAAGTACTGAAAAAATGTATGTGGTAGAAGTTGACATTGTGCCATCGATAAGTATTGTTAAAGGCAGAGTGTACTCAGTTCGTTTGCCAAACTTCAAAGAGTCAGCTAACAAAGTGGAACATGAGAAAGACACAGTTTATCGGAGGGTAGGTTCAAAGTCAGAGCCAGTGAGTGACAAGGACCAAAACAATTTCTACCTCAGAGTCAAAGAGAGGGATGTCCAAAGAGAAGAAGCAGAGAAGCGTCAGTTCCTCAGTGCACCAGACATCTGCCAAGACCTTGGAAGGAAGCTTACAATGCTTATGACTAATGGAAAGAAATTTCTTGAAAAGGACAAATGGTACATACTTGTCACAAACAAATTCAAATCTGATGATCTTTCCAACTTGGACTGGTTACTTAACATGAAGATATTCTGTGTGTTTGACTTTGACCCAGACTCAAAGCTATCAGGGCTTTGCAGTAAATACATCCAGCATCATGCTGCAAACATGCATTTCATGCAGAACTATAGGATATCCAGTGGCATGAGCGTGAAGGATCTTGAAAGCCACTTGAATCTGTTTGACCAAACTAGCTGGATCTTTTGTAATGGGCGTACAGATTACAAAGGAAATGAACCCACCTTTGATGAAATGGAATGGATTAGGACAAAAATGACACTCCTGAGGGAATCCGTGTCATTGATCTGTAAACAAATGTTGCCAAAAGGCACATTCCAGGTAATTTTCCTTCTCACATCACCAGTTGAGAAACCTATACTGCACACCTTCTATGAGTTTTTCACTGACATGGAAGGCCATGAAGACATCATTTGCATCTCTGAATCTGAGGAAAACTTTCAGAGGTGGCAAAGTTTTGCTGAAAGTTCATGTGGAACAGAAACAGTCAACCATTCCAGTGTTGTTGGAATGAAAATGAGCCACATCAATGCAACATTGCAGCAAATTCAACCAGTAAACTTGCATGTCACCAAGCACTTACCCATCTTTGTAAAAGGGACATGTTTTCTTGAAGCACATGCAGAAGAAAATATGTACTCTCTGGAAATCCTGGCTGTTGATCATTGTGATGAAACCAATGAAGACTACATTGAAGCAGAGAAAGCTAACATTGAACGCCAGTTCTACCATGGAGGGAAAGTGACCTGGTTGAATTTTTGGCTTGCTGAGCATGGATATGTTGGAGAAGTAATTGAAAGGGATGCTTACAATGATGTTTCTGAACTTCTCAAAGATGCTTTGAAACAGAATGTTGATCAGAGTCCTGTCAATCGTATTAACATATATCATCATCCAGGAAGTGGTGGAAGCACTGTGGCAAGGCAACTTATGTGGAAAAACAGGAAAAACCTAAGATGTGCTGTTGTGAAGCCCTCATACTCAGCTGCTGTTGTTGCAAAACATGCAGCTGAGCTGAGAGAATATGAAGAGAAAGATCCTAACAAATGTCTTTCTGTACTGCTCCTCATTGAAGACTCAGACCAAGATTATCTTGATGATCTGAGGAATGAGCTTTTCGCTGCCATTCACACCAAGCAAAACCATGACAAAACACCATGTTTCATTTTGTTTAGCTGCAGAAGATCCAATGATCCAGAGACAAGATGCAAGGAGTCCCCATTAAGGAATGTAGCGGTCACTCACAAACTGTCTGATAAGGAGAAAAGAAAGTTTGCTGGAAAGCGACAGACACTTGAGGAATGTTATGAGCCTAAGTTCATCTTGACATTTGTTTTGATGAGTGAAGAGTTCAACCCTCACTACGTTGAAAAATTTGTGCAGCATTTGCTGCAAGGCATTGATCATGAATCTGCCGTCACTCTCCTCATTAAGTATGTGGCTTTGCTTAATACATATGTTCAAAACTCTTTCATCTCTCAGTCCCATTGTGAAGCTCTGCTTGGACTTACCATCCACACAGATAGGTTTCGCCAGCATGGCTTTGAGAACTCTCTCAGTGAGCAAGCTAAATTGGTCTTCTTACACCTTAGAGATGACAAGACTTACATTCAGTCAGTCAGAATCATCAATCCATTTGTGGCAGAGGAAATTCTCCGGCAGCTGCTGGGGAATCAAAACAGCCAAAGTAATCTGGCAATGAATCTTGTCTGTAATGAAGTGCTTTTTGAGCACAGATTTGGAAAGGAGGATTACCAGGGATGTTTGAGAGCACTATTCATAAGACGCTCCAAAATAAGCAGAGGTGATGAATTTGATAGTTTTTTCTCTCCTCTGGTTGAGCATGTGTGTAATAATGAAACCCCAGAAAAAGCAATTGAGCTTCTCAAGAAAGCATATGAATGTTTTCATAAAGATCCTTTCTTTGCACAGCAACTTGCTCGTCTGCATTATTCCTTTGAGAAGTTTGAAGAGGCAAAACACTGGGCAGAGATAGCAGCCAAACAGATGCCCAACAACTCATACATTCTAGACACAAAAGGCCAGGTATACAGCAAATGGTTCCAAGCGAAGTGCAAAGCCATTGAGAACGTACCAAAGACAGCCCAAAATACAGCAGATGCTGTAAACACTGCTCTGACAGCCATTGAGTGTTTTAAAGAATGTGAAAAGGCCGCTGTTGCAGAAGCAGAAAATAACAACACTTCAGGATTTTTTTCTGAAGTAGTTGTTGGCTGCAGGCTGCTCAAACTGATTTTTTCATTGCAAGTGTTTTCAAACAAAACTTATGGCCATTCAGAATGCATAAAATACCTTACAACAGATCACATTCCTGAGGAAATCAAAGAACCTTGGGAACCTTTTCATAGCCGTTTGAAAAACCTTAAAGACACACTGGCTGAAGCCTTAGAGTACATCTCAGTGGACCTCAGTTACTTCCAGAAAGAAATTGGTGAAGAAACAGAAACAAGTGGAAGTCCTGAGATGAACATAAGCAATCCACTAGCATGGTTGGTGAAAAAGTCTACAGAGTATGCAAAGTATTTCATCGAAGGTGTTTCTATAACACAGCTGAAGCAATATAAGTCAAACCTAGCCAGTTTATCGCTTTCCAAGAAGCGCATGATTATTTATCACCTTGGTGGGGGTAATATAACATCCCTTCTCTACAAACTGACTGACCAGAAAGAAAGAGGTCAACTTCAAATACAGCTTCTTGAGGATATCATCTCTCTCTACTCCCATGATCCATGTCAGGCCGGATTTAGTCAAGTGGATCTTGCTAACTACATAGTGACCCATATTGCTTTGAATTGTCTGGCACCTCAGTCTCCAAAGGTAGCTACTCTGAAAACTCTGCAGGACCTCAGTAAGCAGTTCCCAGCTGACAAAAAGAAGTGTTCTCCTACTACTCTGTTCTTGCTTACCATGCTGTCTTGGCCAGATGATGGAGATAAAGAGAAAGAAGCCAAATATGAAACAGTGCAGTTGGCTGTCAGACACCTCAGAGACCACTACTTGACTAAGAAGAAGGACATTCCTCAGCGAAAGCGAAGAATTTACACCCATTTTTTCCTGAGCAATGCAAGTGGATTGAACAAATTTGTCCACAAGACCAAGCTTCAAACAATCCTAAAGGTGCGCTCAATCTCTGAGAAACGGATGAAATGGTTCACAGGGGAAGCATGGAAAATGCCTGAGATCGCTCAAATGTTGAAACATGTCTCTGGTTGGACTGAAGATGGAAAAGTGTACCTTGAGGGTCCTCAGAGAAATAAGTTTGAGATCCCTGCTCTCTATACACTCTCAGTGCCTCCTGGCAATGAAAATGTCACTTTCTACCTGGGATTTACTCTCAGAGGACCCGTTGCAGTCAACATCACTGTGGAAAAGTAGTCTGCCCTTCAGCAATGGCCTTGTCATATATGGATGTACTAATAATGTACTTATCATGATCTCCTCACCAACTCATTAGCCCATTTACCTTTTTATTCTCAAAAATATGTGTCAGAAACTCAAAATGTTTGGGTGGAATAGTCTGTAAGGGTTAGTTATCCTAGACACAACCATTTAAGACACAACATTTAACTAAGAGTTTATAATTATGGCACCCTAATTAAGCCAAGTCTCTTATCACTTACCACTTCCAAGTTTACTGTTTATATATTCTGATGTTTGTTGCTGAGTTGAACTTTTGTTGACAGATTAATGTTGTTTGAAATAATTTATGCAAACTTAACTATATGTGTCATGTTTGAATTAAAATGCATTCTTTTTTGTTATTCAACAGCTGCAGTAACATTTCTCTGTTGTGTACCGTAACTTACTGAAGATGAGATTTTTTTTTGTGATTTTTGTGATTTTTGTGATTATTCTGATGTTCTGATGACGATGACAAGGATCATTGCTGGTATTATTACTATTCTTAATATTCAGGTGATGTTGAGACAGTTTTATTGAGTATTGCTGAATTACTCCATTTTGTTTTGTTTTTTACCTTGTTGCATACACATATCTATTTACTTGCAAATACTCATGATTCTTAAGTAAAGATTAAATGTGAACTCACCCGTGTCCTGTGTTCATTCCTTCAAGTTAACTCACCTATCTACTCACCCAGTCACCAGATCTTTTTAGTCAGTGCTCATCCATTTTTTTTACAATGCGGTTCTCTCCTCAGCTTGTGGGGTAGATCCATGGCTGAGTCGTAACAAAGATGTACCCTGCGTTCCAATACCCATACTACCATACTATTTAGTAGGGAAAAAAAGAATTAGTATGTCCCAATACATACTAAACTACATACTTTGTAAGGGCAGCTGCAGTACATACTAAAAGTAAAACGTATAAGTATGCGATTTGGAACGCAGGGGTAGATATATTATCACGATTCCAAATTGCATTAGGAACAAAATATAGGTGCACAGCAGAGAGCTTCTCCAGTCCAAGCTCTGATAGCACCTGTAGAGGCCCCCTGAGCTCCTAAGGCTTTTACTCACTTGAAAAAGAAAGCAACGCTATCCAGAATTTACAATCTTAAAATGACCAATTCACAGACTTATTTAAGTTATTAAGTTACCTAATTTTTTTTTTTTTCTGGGCATGAAAAGCTTTGAGACAACATCATTATTTGGAGTACAAAGTCCAGACTTGAGGGGAGTGTATAGAGAAGTTATTCTATTGCAACAGCAAGAGTGGAATGAAAAGTGAACAAGTGCAGGTGTTAGTTGTTGCATACACTGCACAGCCACAACTGTTTCCTCTGTATTCATTTAGCGGTGGTGTAACACCAAAGGAGGTTGCCTCCACTGCAACAAGAAATGTGACATCAAAGTAAACACTAATTGTGTCTTACTATTATGCAGAACTATGGTTCAGTAGTAATGATAATGATAATATGATGATTACAAGCAATTATGATACTAGAAACTCAACTTGAATCATAACCAAATATAGTATATGAAACAAAAGTAGAATTGTGGCCAAAAAAAACAAAACAAAAAATAAATAAAAACACCACAGCTGCACACAATGACAAAGGAAACAAAGGTCAACCAACCCTAACCTGGCCTGTGGTTATATGCAAAGCTTGCTTCTTTTGTAGCTCACTGAACTCAATTGTTTTTTCCTCTTTATATGAACATGAAACAGTAAATCTTTATGCTATAATGTTTGTGTAAAAGCACCAGAGCAAAGTATTTATCCAGTAGTTTTAGTTATTTGTCTACTAGTTTTAAGGGCACAACTGTCTGAAATTGTGGGCCTTCCTCCTCTTACAAGCAAACTATTTTGTGTTTATCAGAAGGGAGAGGATAATCCAAACCAGGTACAGGAAACAACACTTACACAGGATTTCTCATAGGTTGACAAAATTTGACAGGGACTGGGCTGCATCATTTGACTGGGATAGACCAAAGAGCAGCCAAAGGAGAGAAGACACATGGGTGACCCTCAAATAAGCATTCAGAGGATTGTATCCTGAAATAGTGAAATATGTTTGTTATATAAATATAGCGCATTTTTACAGTCTCTGCTGGAATGTTCACTTGTATATAGGATTTATTACACATTTCAGTGTGTGTGTTGTGCTTGTGTATGTGCGTCTTAGTTTGTGTGGGGTGCATGTGTGTATATGTATCTGACTATTTATTTTTACATATTACTCCACCATTGCACTTTGCATTATTTTCTTAAATAGCCCAACTAGGGACCGGAGCTGAAAACTAGCTGTAGCTATAATCTTCAATATGTAGAACATCAGGCCCATGCACTTATGTAAGTAAAAATGCAAAATGTTGCTATGTAAATTTGCTGCGTTCCTATTCAAATACACAAATAAACAGGTATTCATTATGAGTGTATTTTTCTGCATCGACCAGTAGAGGGCAGTAGGCTAACGCTTCTGGAGCGCCTGCCCTGCTAAACATGTGACTATAACAACAAGTGCACTATTGCCTTATTAAGCTTGCCGTACTTTGCTTTCACTTCTACTTATATGCACCTTGCGTTAAGCGAATATACACATCCACTTGGCATATTTTAAATTCATTATTACTCTGATTGTGTGCCGACCTCTGGCAAGATTTAATCGCTGCCGCTGTATTATGCGATGTGACTCGTGGGAACAGTGAAGATTTGTGTCCATTGTGAGCTAACAGCTAATGTTTGTCATCCGCCACTGATGGGAGTGCATTTCCTCGTTCCTAACGCATCAAACGTTTTTTTTTTTCTTTAACCGACAGATGAACCAGACAGTGAGCCCTAGTTCTTCTCCATCAGCCAGATGTTCATAATATGTTGCTGTAAAACACAACTTTATTAATGTTTACCCTTTGGAATTATTTTATTTACGAAGTGCAACTGAGTGTTTACAATAACGGACTGTGTGGAAGCTGTAAATGCGCTTTGATTGTGCAGAGCATCATTTAAAGGCATGGATGTGCCGTCTGCAGCTGTTGTCCTCCTCGCCTTTGCTTTACTAACATGTTTGTTCATGAGCAATTTGTCTGAGCATCAAGTGAGACTGGTTAAGTCAAGCTATGCAAAGAAATATGACAGTATAGTGTTTCCAAGATATGTGAGTCATCCAGCAAAAGTGCAGAACAGCACCGTGCAGAGATGGGGAGTGAACCTGCGAAACCTCCAGCCACACAAACAAGTGGAAGACCTGACTGATGCTCCTAGAGATGATCAGTGTGCCATGGCTCTAGAGAACCGGTTTGACTGTGCCCGGGACAGAGCTCTCAGCAAGACAGAGTGTGAAGACAGAGGCTGCTGCTATGCCCCTGTGCCTGATACTGGAGGACCGCCTTGGTGCTTCTACCCCCGCTTGTACAGCGGCTACAAAATGGGTCCGCTCACTCCCACGCTGCGAGGCCATGCTGCCACCCTGGTGCGTGCCAACCCCTCCTATCTGCCCAGAGATATCACCACTCTCCGTCTAGAGGTCATGGAGGAGACGGCAGGCCGCTTGCACCTCACTGTGAGTCCCTGTGGATTAATACACTGCCCTTCTTCTCCATTACCTCCGCACCATTCAGAGAGTGGAGAAGTGAGGTTCAGTGTGGGGTGTTGTGTGCTAGTTTTGTAGGGCTGCATTTCCCTGAATGGAGGCAGCACCATAAAACTCAAGAACATATATTGGGCCGTAATTAAATGCACAAACTAGAACTTTTGCTTTCCCCATACAAAATCAGGATGTGCACATGTGAGGCGGTTAAAATTGAAGCTATGTTTTATTCCCTGTAGTTGAAGGACCCATCATCTCAGCGATATGAAGTTAAGCTTCCCGTTGGTAAGCCTAGGAGCAATGGAAATACCCAAGATCCCCTCTATGCCATTGAATTCCAGCCTGACCCATTTGGATTCATAGTACGACGCCAATCAAATGGAAGGGTAATGTGAGTTCACATAAGTTTGTATGATGAACTGGCTGTCTCTTTAGGATCAGAAGTGTAGATTAACGGCAGTCATGAACAGTTGCTTTTGCACAGAACTACCTGTGTCTTTCATCACCAGCTTCTCATGACCATGACCTTCTATGTTAGTTTTTGACCTGTATCCTTCTTGTCTAGTATGAACACCACGGTCGCTCCGCTGCTGTTTGCTGACCAGTACCTGCAGCTGTCCACCACCTTGGCCTCCTCTCTGGTGTCTGGCCTTGGGGAGCATTACACCCCCCTCCTCTTAGACACAAACTGGACCTCCCTCACCCTCTGGAACAGAGACATGGCACCTCATGTGAGTCTGTAGGATGTTTCAGTAACATATGACGCTGTGATTCCCTCCTTTTTATATATAGTGAGACATTTTTATAACTATTTGGAACAGAATAAAAACTTCAAGATAAAGATTTGTCTCCAAATCAGTTCAGTTCAACCCAGAAATACTTGTAAATTGTAAATGTTGATTTTCTTTTCTCTCTTTAGGGTAATGCCAACCTGTATGGCTCCCACCCATTCTACATAGTACAGGAGGAGGATGGCCTGGCACATGGAGTTTTCCTTCTCAACAGCAATGCCATGGGTACTGGGATTTCTGTCTGCTGAAACAATCGGAGCATCTAGGGATGGACTGATATATTAGCACACTGTCAGTTTTGGCAGACACCAGCTTTAAAAAGCAATATCGGTATCAGTCGGCAAGTTGTTGTGATTGTGAACATTTTAATACAGCTGTCAAATTAGCAACAGAACAAAACTGGTCTTTTGTTTTACGAAACAGTTATTTGTCTTAACACAGGCCTGTCTGACAATCATAACCTGTTTTTGGACCTAATACTTACAGAAACGTCTATCAGTGTCTGTATTGGTCTAAAAAAAAATTAAATTCATCTTTAATAGTTAGCAGCCTAATAGCTAGTTTTGGCCCTGCTTACTTTCCATAGCTCATGTATTTTTCTAGCGTGTGAGGATGCATCTTATTGACAATTCTGTTTGCAAACTTCTGTGTAGAGGTGACTTTGCAGCCGACCCCTGCTCTCACCTGGGTGACCGTTGGTGGAATCCTGGACCTGTATGTCTTCATGGGTCCCGACCCTCAGAGTGTTGTCCGACAGTACCTCCAGGTCATTGGTATGTCCGACACCTCTGACATCATTCACTGTCACTCTGCAAACAAAGCTGTGGTCAAGAGACATCAGCAGCAGGCATGCATGCTTACAGATGAGATAAATGTGGACCTGTTGTAAAAGACTTTGAATTTGATGCCAGCTTTGCAATGAATATGGGATTCCTCATCTTCAGGCTATCCTATGATGCCTCCCTACTGGTCTCTGGGTTTCCATCTGTGTCGCTGGGGCTACACAACCACTAATGCAACCCGGATGGTGGCACAACATATGCACAATGCCAACTTCCCACTGGTAAATGAACATCAAGGATTTTTTTCCATTAGGAGCAGTATTCACATAGTGCTTCAGTATAGAGCTGGAAATTCACAGACCACTTTTATATTTAATTGTGTTTATTCTATAAATATTGTGGCAAGGCCAGTATTCACACAGTGAGTGGTTTTGGGAATGTTTATCCATCTGTTTCAAATAGTCATCCCTCTTGGTTAATGTCAACACTGGAGTTATATTTGAACTCCTCATTAAATCAGTGAATTTGTGGCTCATGATTTTGATTTCTTCCGTCAGGATGTGCAGTGGAATGACCTGGACTATGCAGATAAGCGCAGGGTGTTCACCTTTGACCCCCAGCGATTTGGGGACCTCCCAGAGATGGTGGAGGAGTTTCATCAGAGAGGCATGAAGTACATCCTTATCCTGGTGTGGCATCTTCAAAAACATCACTAATTCGACACAATGCTCCTATCAGTTGGACAGTTTTTCTTTTATGATTAGATAGAAACACACATGTCAACCTACACTGGTGTGACTACTGGATAAATCAGTACAAATGGCCATAAAGAAGCTTTATAGTTTATGTCCAGTAGATGGCAGTCTTTAGCTGTCATCACTATTGAGGCATGCTCTCTTGATCTGTTTCAGGACCCTGGGATCAGCAGCACCAGTCCCCCTGGAACTTATCCTCCCTTTGATGACGGGCTGAAAAGAGATGTCTTCATCAAAAATGCTACAGGACAGACTTTGATTGGCAGGGTCAGACCTCTCGTCTCTGTGTAGCTTCTTCTATGTGCATCTGTGCATGTGTGTTTATGAAGTTATGCACATGTTCTACTGTATTCCCATACGGTGCATCCAGGTGTGGCCCGGCCAAACAGCATTCCCCGACTTCACCAACCTAGAGACTAGACGCTGGTGGGAAGACTGCATCAGAGCATTCCACGCTAAAGTCCCTGTGGATGGCCTGTGGATTGTGAGTTTGTACATATTTGGCACATTCAGCCACGAAGATCCTGTCATTAGTGGTAATTGTGTAGCAACACCGTAGCGCTCAGGTATTTGTCACATCTAGAGAACAGGTTTTCAACTTAAATTCCAAAACACACATGTCAAGAAACATGAAACTAAAGTTCATACAGGATTTTTCAGTAATACTTTTTAATTTGCCCTTGTAATTTAGCAACATAGAAAGAGTGACTGTTGTTCTCCTCCCAGGATATGAATGAACCAGCCAGTTTTGTCCAGGGCTCAGTGGAGGGCTGTCCTGACAGTGATCTGGAGAACCCCCCATATACACCAGGTCAGTGCTGTGGCTCTGCAATGCACTGTGCTGAGATTTAATTGAGTGCAAACTGTAAGGACCATACCAGTGATTTTGAATGTTTGGTCCATTTACTGTACCACACCTTACCCACATTTAACATTGCAACAACCTATTTTCCAAATCACACAGGCGTACAAAAGATTTCACAACATATAATTAAAACCCAATATGAATTTTTGGTTGAAACAGCCACCTTATAATGTTCTGCTTCTGCAGCTCACAAAGTTATTGCCATTCATAAACCACAGAACAAATAATTGGCTTTGTAAAGCAAACCTTTTTCCAAGGAGTGGCAGAGAAACTGCTTCACTTTAATTTAACGTCATCAAAATACAACAGTGCCGCTGCTTTTAGGAAAACTGTGAGGGAAATTTCTCTGTAGCTATAGGTCACATTAGGCCCATTGAGCTGTATTGATAAGATGTACTGTCAGCATGCCATAAGTCTGAGACATGCCAGATACAGTCAGACAAGACCACACAGATTGATGTCCTTCACAAACACAGATCTGCTGACCTCTAGCACACTTAGGTAAAGATACCTCTTTTAAAATAAAGCATGCCAGTGAGCAACCCTCAGAATTGAACTACACAGTATTCGCATTTGTAGCGCTCATACTCTGTTCTCCTCAGCTGAGCATCAATAAACATCCTTTGCATAAGACATCACAGTCTCCTGAGATCTCCTTCACTCTGAGAGTTGACCAGAACTTTGCTCTTTTCCATCACAAAAACTGAAGAGGAACTGTGAAGTATATACATTTTGCAGAAATTACTCTAAAATTGCAAAATCACTGCTACGGTCCTTTCATCCACTTTATATTATAACATAAGGTATTTAGGTATGCAAAACACTGTGAATTCCTATTGATGTGTAGCTGAGATGGTGATTAACAGTTGGCATATATGTTGCATTGATTTTAAGCCCTTGTGTGTGTGTGTGCTGTCACACAAGCAGAGGTGGTTGGAGGCCAGCTGAACTCGGGAACTCTGTGTATGTCAGCCCAGCAGAGGCTGTCCACTCACTACAACCTGCACAATGTCTATGGACTGACGGAGGCTAGCGCCACCCACAGGTTAGACTGTGCAGGGATCACATGCAGATTGAGCTCTTACACTGCACTGAGTAACAGTCTATTTGTATATATTAGCTGAGCTGAGACAACACGCCATGGTTCATAGTGATATTGGACAACTAGAGGCTTTGCTACTCATGAAGTTTTATAAAAATAGTAGTGACAGAAAAAATGTTTTAAATGTGTAATGTTATTTTTCTACCTAGCCATTTAGTAGCAAAACAATGCGATTTCTGAGCAACACAGACAGAGAGATATGCATGTTAGCCAATCATAACTGAGGACTGGAGCAATCTGTGTTATAAGTGACAATATTCAGTGTCAGACCAAGTTGTTCTTGCGGGATTATTGAGGTTGGTTGGTGTTCTCAGCGCTCTTGTGAAGGTACGTGGGAAAAGACCGTTTGTGCTGTCCCGCTCCTCCTTCTCTGGCATTGGCCGTTTCTCTGGAGTGTGGACGGGAGATGTCAGGAGCAACTGGGAGCAGCTGCGATACTCCATCCCTGGTGAGGAGGGTTTGATTTTTTAACAGTGTTTCTCCTTAATGTCATGTTAAAACTTTCTCGCAGAGTTTTGCATGTAATACTTGAGCTACAACATAACGATTAAAACAGTTTTAGCTGGAGTTTGTCATGAATTAGTATAAAAAGGTACAACCAAACCAGCAAAGAGAGCATTTTATCTTTTTTTTTTTTTTTTGAAGTGACTCCACACTGTCTGCCAGATTTAGAATGACCTTTACATCTATTCCCTCCAGCGGTGCTACAGTTCAGCCTGTTCGGGGTGCCCTTGGTGGGGGCGGACATCTGTGGCTTTGAGGGCGACACCACTGAGGAGTTGTGTGTGCGCTGGATGCAGCTGGGGGCCTTCTACCCGTTTATGAGGAACCACAATGACAGGCTTAATGCTGTGAGAAAGAGGGGCTGTACATGTGTTTGCTGAATATGTGCATGAGGGCAAAATTATGAACGTCACTGAATTTAATCAAGTACAAGGTATTACAAGTGTAAGTTTAAGGTTATCTGAGCAACTTCAGTATTTCTGTTAAGTAGTAAGAACTGTCGGTGTTTCTCCCGTGTCTAGAGCTGGCCATGTGTTCATGTATTATGAATAGAGGTAACTCTAGCCCTACTCATTGTGTGTGTGTTTGTATGTGTCTGTGTGCCTCAGCCTCAGGAACCCTATGTATTTGGGCAGCAAGCCCAGGAGGCCATGCGGAGTGCGCTGAATCTCCGTTACTCCCTTCTTCCGTTCCTCTACACGCTCTTCTGTCACGCGCACACCTCCGCCGACACTGTGGCCAGGCCTCTCTTCATGGAGTAAGTGACCTCTCCTCTCCTCTCCTCTCCTCCACATAGCTCTACTTCCTGCTGTTAATTCTCCTCTTTCCTGTAAATCTGCTGCAATACACAAACCAAACACGAAAAAGCATGTTTGCACCACTGTTGACTCTTCTCACTCAGGTTTCCCACCGACCCGAACTGTCAGGCCATAGACCGACAGTTCCTGTGGGGGAATTCACTTCTCATTAGCCCCGTTTTAGAGCAAGGGGCAGTGGAGCTGTCGGCCTACCTCCCCCAGGGCACTTGGTACAGTCTCCACAATGTAAGTAGCCAGGCCTTGCTCATCTTAGTTTTTTACATCTCTCACAATTTCACTGTCATTAGAATGATTTGAAAAATAAAAAATGAATGACTTGATTTATTCTAAACTTTCCAGTCCAGTATAGACAAACACTGTGGTCTTACATTACCTTGGTGCCCTTTTTCATTAATCCTGATTGACCTTTGGGGTTTTTCTATTGCTAGGGTCAGCCCTTCTACAGTAAGGGCCAGTACCTGCTCCTGCCAGCCCCTCTTGACACAATCAACATCCATGTGAGGGAAGGACATATCATCCCACAACAGGTGGGTATCTGCTCTGCAACCACTCCTTGTATTATGTTAGGTTCATCAAGAGAAGAGATTGGGCACATAAGTGGAGTAAAATATGACTGTAAATGCTTTGATATTTGAGGATGGGAAAAATCTACGGTATTGTTGCTGTTATAAAACAGGTAGCTGTAATTCCTTGCTGAATCATATTTGAAGGAAGTGTAAAATAAAAAAAAACATTTATGCACACCTATGACCATAAAACACTGAAATTCTAAAGTTCCTGTGTTCATTTTTGTTGCTGAACAGTCACTTCCTGTAGCTACTATTGGTGAAGGAATAACACTGAATGCACCTCATACTGGTATACCTTGTTGACTGTGTAGGAGCCAGCCTTGACAACCACAGCCTCGCGCAGAAACCCTTTCGTCCTGACGGTGGCGCTCTCTTCAGCTGGCTGGGCCTTCGGGGACTTGTTCTGGGATGATGGGGACAGTCTTGGCACCATTGAGACAGGAAACTACTGCTATGTCATCTTCATCGCTGGACAGGTGAGGAACAGACACGTGACTTCTATGTGTCTTTTTAACACCTGATGGAGAAAAACTTCCTTTACCAAATGATCAAAAAAACCCATGTAAATTTTTAGCAATCTTGCAATTACTGGTAGACTGTCCTACTAAATTTTAAAAATGACTTCTTGATTTGGTACTATCATTATGTCCAATGGATATAGACAGAAAAAAATTTCAGTGTTGTTATTTTTTCAAACCTGTAAGCTCCCCTTGGTGCTCTCTGTTTAAAGTCCCAGGTGGTGAGTGACCCTCTGAAGCTGAATGGTGCTCTGGACGGCCTGGTGCTGGGTGGGCTGCGGGTGTTCGGGGTGCCCTCCCCACCACGGTCGGTGCTGGCCAATGGAGAGAAAGTCTGGGATTTCACCTACTACACTGACACCAAGGTGAGCTCTTGCTGACTGTGCACCAGTTCTTTTAGTGTGTGTCCTCCTGAGACAGATAATGAAATTATCCTACAGATGAGCACCTGTCTGTCTCTCCACCTGTATATCTGTCTGTCTTCCTGCTCTCCTTCTCATTATTCTACTGCATCTTGTTTTCTAACATGTCAAATCTCTAGAAAATCCAAGCTGTCTGTCAGCCTTTCACTATGTTTTTGTGTCTGTCTCTCCCTACAGGCTTTGACAGTGACCAGTCTGGCCCTGCCCATGTCAAAGGTCTTCACAGTCCAGTGGACTCTGTGATCCACTGGCCTGTGAAGACATCTCCCATGATCCTGATGTTGGTTTATTTATACAGCACATTTAAATACAACAAAACGTTACCCAAAGTGCTGCACATCAGACAAATAAAAACAAATATAAAGAAGAATAAAGAACAAAAGGAAACAAGTTAAAAACAAATTAAGCTATTAAAATCAAATTAGGCCACAGGAGCAAGTGAAGTCATTAATATTGAATACAGTGATAAAATTGAAATTGTATCTAAACTAGAAAAGTGAGAAATGTATGTTTTAAGTTGAGACTTCAAAATTGGAGGTGAATTTGCCGACCTGATCTTGAGGGGGAGGCTTTTCCAAAGTTTGGGAGCTGCCATAAAGAATGCCCTGTCAAAACAACAACAACAAAACAAACAAACAAACAAACAAACAAAAAACAACTGCTGGTCTGTTGACTTAAGCAAGCAGGGGCTAGTCCATTCATATAGACAAACTGCAAAATTTTGAAATCAATTCTGCACTGAACAGACAGCCAGTGTAAGGATACAAGCGAAATATGCTCATGCTTTCGAGTGCTGGTCAGGAGCCTGGCTGCAGCACTTTGAGCCAGGCCCATTGCAACATACAACAACAGTCTAACCTAGAAGTAATAAAAGCAGGAGTGACCTCCTCAGGACTCGAGAGGACTCAAGACAGCCCTGAAAAGACCAGCTGCATTAACATGGCACTGTCCACGACTCACGGCGTTTGACATCCACAGACTGTCCAGCAGTAATGCAGCTTGTGTTTGCTCGGCTTCTTCCTCCAAACCGGCAGAAGTGAACATTAACATGTGAAAGCTTTGCACTATGTGGTAGGTAATTAAAAATGTGATGACATCAAACCAGGAAGCTGGCATCATGCGGTTTGGTTTCCTTACTCAGCGATCTCTGCTGCTAACTGCTGCCCTGAATCAAGAGTGATCATGCCTTGAAAGTGTTAATGAATGCATAAATCATATGAAATTTATTTTTGTAAACTATATTTTTATGCCTTTGCTATTTCAAATGTGTTGTTAATAAAAGCTGTGAGGCAAAAAAAACATTGTCTACATTTGTACTACTGTATGTTACTACTCTACTACTGTCTCTAATCAGATGGTTGCATCTCCAAACTGTTTGAGATGAGTATTTCATAAGATCTTTTTTGTAGATAAATCTTCCACCTTGCTTTTCTTCAGCAGTGTTATCTGAAAAAAAATATGTTTTTGTGTGGCAACCATCTAAACACTGTATCTCTAATTTGTTAAAGATATTTATGTTGAAGTGCTGTCCTGTTTAAGCAGTTTGGGAGTATCATGGGTGAATGTGAATATGCTGCCACTTAACTCTAGCAAAAATAAATAAATAAATAAAATAAAATTAAGACTTAAGACACTGATCTATGTAAAATTTCCTACATTTGCTACTTGCAAACAGGTTACGGTACATTATTATTTTTTGGTAAGGGTAGAGATAGCCCTAATTGATTGCCTTGCAGCTTCATGGCCAAAACAGAGGTTATTATCCCCTGAGGCTCTTTCCCTGTGCCCATGTGACGGGATGCTCTGCCTCCAGCTCCGGTCCTGATGATGGACCAACTGCATTCAAGCTTTTGCTGGTGACCTCTAAAACGTCACCAGATGATGAAAAAGGTCAACTTTTTATTGTAGGCTTAGTCGGAATATGCATTGCTTCATTTAAAATCGTGTTTAAGCCAATTCATGTTTTCTCTCTGTTTTTTTTTTAAAAATGTTTTATTTAAGACTAAAAATTCCCAGCGCGGTTGAGGAAGCCTGCACTATTCCGGAAGCAGGCTCGGCGTAGACCTGCGTCAAGTTCTGTAAATACAGCTGGACTCTAACCGGAATGGGCTACACGCTCCTAAATAAATGCGTCGTCGTTCCGCCAAAAGTACATGCACGCTGTTTCGCCAGGAGGAATTTTATTTTGAAGCTCTTACCGGAAGTGTCATTTTTATACTGGCTTCTTGACTGATTGGGGCTAGAAACGGCAGCAGGCAGGCAGGCGTGTGGTGTCACTGTGGTACCGCAAGGATACAAACAAGGCTACACTTCGTAATAACAAAGCGTAATCCTGAGGATACGAGCGTAAACAGGGCCGGCACATCTCCGCACAGTCCATGCTCCCCTGACGAGATGGATGTCCGACAGGGGCTGTAGACTTCTCTGGCGGGACTGAAGGTGAGAGACCAGCCGTGTGCCCCCGTTTGTGGAGGCTAACTTACTGTTGGGCTATTCATTCATTTCCTCGGCACTGACAGGTGTACGCCGACGGGCAGCGAGGGTATACATCTTAGATCGGGAATAATGCGCAGTGGTTTGTGTTTGCGACGCGCTGCTGAAAACAAACTTTAAAGTTGCTTAAGGATGTTGGCAGCGTGGGATGTGACATGCAATGAATTGCGGCCATGGGCTACCCAGCTAAACTAAAATATTTATGATCAAGATGGTGCAGAGAGGCTATAATCCCGGCTCGGGCCAAAAACCTACAGCAAATGTCAAGTGTTAGGGCCTGTGCGTAAATAGTGCTGCGGTGGCAGATGCCCCGTCCCATCCTTCCCTCTCCTCTCCCCTCTCCTCTCTTCTCCTCTCCTGTCAGGCGGATGTTGCTGTCAGAGATCCAGTGCACTGATGTAGCCCCCCGTCATCATGGCACGCCTCTTGTAGCCAGGCTAGTGTTACTACTGTGGCATCTCCACCGCTTCTGCTACAATAAAGAGATGTAGTGCACTGTAAACCCACCTTAAATCTTAAATCAGCTCACTCACCTTTTCATTTTTGGTAGAGGAGACTTTATCCACCTTTACAGGCCGACATACTCTCTTTTTACCTAAAGGCATTGCATACAGTATTATAGAAATGATCAAACTGATGTAATTTATAAGAAGATACAACACTAAATAGAAGGCAAAAGCATAATTCAAGGCTTTTTTGAAAATCTTACTGATTGCTCTTTGATTTATGATGACTTGACACACTTGGTGGAAGCAGTTGGTAACATTTAGTATCTTATTTTGACATTTTTAGCCCACACATCCAATGAGACATTTTAGGCCATGAAGAGTTGGATTACTTTGTGACATCAAATGGGTTTCATGAGTTGCTCATTAGCCGCTTACTCACATCCTCACATGAAGGCAAAGCTTAAAATCCCGACAGAGACCCCCACCGAGTCATGAAGTTTCCTCATGACTTACTCAGCCGCAAGAAGGTTGTTTTTCCTGCTTCTCTGTGGCCAGATTGTGCCCCAAGCACTGTAGTCTTTGGTGCAAATGAAAAGGGGTGTTCAGTTTAGGCTCCTCTATTCAAACGTCAGCATGACAACTTAATTAATGTGGCCCAGAGGTGAACTCAGCTCCCTGCGAAGAGAACGAGACCCCGGTGGAACCCACTGCCTCTGTGTTTCCAGTGGGATTATTGTGATTTAGGCTCAGGTTCTTATTAAAAGTCGTCTTGGTTAGGCAGGCTGTTCAAAGTTTAGTTAAACATGTAGAGTATTTTATAGGTCATAGTGGGACTGGCTGGAGTGTTGGATGGCATTTCAGTCCGTAGCGTCCAAGTCATTTGAGACAACAGCATTAGGTCAGAGAGGGGAGGCAATGTGTGAGCACACACTGAGGTGTTGACAGTGTACAAGATAGAGCCTGGATGAATCCTATCAAACTAACCCTGCCAGGTCCTGTAATCATATACAGACCAAAATAAACACTGACCCGGGACATTACATGGAACATATTACTGCTGTTATCAGGCTGCTGAAGATAGCTGTGCATCATGTTAGAAGACCCAGCATATCATTATGCACATCATGGTCAGGTAGTATGTGTGTGTGTGTGTGTGTGTGTGTGTGTGTGTGTGTGTGTGTGTGTGTGTGTGTGAGTGTATGTTTGATGAATGGAGGTTCAGAGTATGTTTGAATATTCTGCATAATGAGTCCATCCTTGTTCACTGCACATTTACAAATGGATTAGTGCGGTAGCGCTGTTTCAAGCAGTTAGCATGCAAATTAGCCTGTGGCTGCTGATAGTCAGTAGTGATGCTGTGGCTTGCTGGGTTGGTAGGAACTGTGAATTGACAAGCAGAAACTTTATCTTCTGTTTAGGATTGTTTTTCCGTCACCTTTTTTTTTTTTTTTTTTCCATCCCAGAAATCACTGCAGTGTCTCATACAGTTCATACAGTCAGTCATTAACAGTGACAACAAACAGTGGCTGCTTGTGATTCTGATGAAATCTTGAACCAGACAGGACGCTCCACTTTTGATATATATACACCCAAAAGTCAGACTCTACTTCCTCTTGTGCCATGCCTGGATTCCACAGCAGCAGACTTCCTGTCTGGGGACTGGCATCAGGAAGTGAGGAGCCTGCTTAATCAGGCAAAGGTAAACATTCCCCCTGAGGAACAAGCAGGGAACGTCCCACTGATGGGAGGACACGTCAGACTGTGCAGCAAAGAACAAGATAAGGTTGAACTCGCACAAGATATAGTACAAATGTCAAAGCTCAGTGAGAGAAAATAATGGGTCCCAGTAGGGCTGGGGCATATGGACAAAATCAAATATCACACTATCTTTGACCAAATACCTCAATATTGATATTGTGATAATATTGTAGGGATGACTATTGGTGCTTTCATAACATATTCACACACAAGAGATTTTTGCTTAACAATCATCAGTAATGTAGATATGATCAAGCAGGTAGAGACAAATAGTAAAACAGCTGCAACAGTCTAATAACTTCAGATGCAGCCTTTAAAACAGGGAAAAGACATAATTTATGCCATATCACGGTATTACAATATCTGAAATCCCCAATGATATCTGGTTTCATATCATGATGCTGATAAGATGTGTCATTTCTTATGCAGGTATCCACCGATGCTCTTGAAGTGAATTGCTTTTAGTGTTATTTGAGTCTGGCAAATAGCTAACAGCCTATTTAAGTATCAAAAGATACAATATCAGAAGTCTTGTTTTACCTCATGAGAGGTTTGACTCATCCCACAGGGCGTTTTTCTCACTGTAGCACACACTCTGTTAACGCATGAGCTCTGTTCACTAATGTTGACTGCTGATAACGGCTTGAAATTTCACACGGATGGAATGGTCCGTGTTTGCGCACACCTTTGTGTGTTTGTGTGTGTGTGTGTGTGTGTGTGTGTGTGTGTGTATTGTTTACATAAGGTGGGACACACATTTGGTACACACTCATCAGTATCCAGGCCCTGAATATATCATGGCATATGAAAATGCTGATTACATACAGAGGGCCCTTAAAGTGTCTTAGATTCAGTTTTATAAATATTAGACCTTAAAATAGTCTTAAATAGTCTTAGATTTAAATTTGTGATGTCTTAATTTCCCCAAACATTTAATAAACTTAGCCTACATTTACCCATCTTTTGATTTCTTTTGTCCAAGTTAGTAAAGCTTGACTGCATCAAATTCAACATTTCTGATGTTTCAAAACTGTAAACCTACCTGTGGTACCTTCTTTATACTGATGTGATACACTTCACCCGTTGGGAAATACCTGTTGTGGCTTGACCTAAATCACTTTATACTTACTCTCATATACTACAATTTGATCGGGACAAAGCACATTAATGAACATCAGCCTAAAATAAACATGCCAGAGTTAGCATGCATGTGAATTTGCATCCGTAGTCCCCAGGCAGGTAACAAAAAACACAAGCAATATATGGAAACACAAACATATAGCAAGACAAAGCGCATTATACACGTCCACTTAAGAGATCACAGTTTTGTTTGCCTGGATCCACTCTCTGAGATGAGTCTTTAAGGTGGGATATGTAGGCCATTCCCTCATTACAAATGGTGGGCTACTCCAATATATGCACATATGTCATACTTACCTTTACACTTAGTTTACAATGCTCATTTGAATAAGAAAAAGCTGATTATATTTCCAAAAGTCATTCTTAAATTGTGCTGGAATCGATCTTGAAAAGGTGTTAAAAGGCATTAAATTGAACCCTCTGGTACCTGTAGACACCCTTGTGTAGGGCTGACCTCTACGGTAAGGACAATGCAGTAAGTAGAGGCTCACATGTGATAGAGGAGGTAATGTAAAGGTTTGGAACAGTGCAGCCCTATACAGCAAAACTGTGTCACTCTGTCCTTAAAATACCCGACTCTCCCTCCCTCTCCCTCTCCTGCTCCCCTCTGCCTTGGAACTCTCCACCGCTCTCTGATACCCTTCTCTCCATCCCTCCTGTCTCCCCGCTCCCAGAGGATGGGCCCACGGTCCCGGTGCCTGAGGAGATGTCTCTGGGTCGGCTCCTGCGGCGCGCCTCCTCCAAGGCCTCCGACCTCCTGACCTTTAACCCCGGGTGGGGGGCTCGTCATCACGCTCAGGCCTTGACGGGGAGATCATCTTCTCCAAAAACAATGTGTGCGTGCACCCCGCTGAGCCCCTGCCTGGCCTGGCAGAGCACCACCCAGGTTAGCCGGGACTTATAAACCTCATCCTGACATCAGCTGCAAAGTGAAAGCATCTTCCATGAGTAGTGAAAATTGAAAAAGCAGCAGCAACAGTTGTTCATGTAGCTTCTTGGTGTTATCAGGACCAATAGTGAGATTAGACATTTTTGAGTGAGCCTGATGTAAGCCTTCATGTAGATCATACTTGCCAACCCGGCCAGAAATAGAGAGATTTTCAAAACTAAAAGCGGGGAATGTGAAGGTTGTCTCCCACAAAAATCCAAGATTCAGAGAGCTTATTTAATTTAATTGAATTTCCTACTAATTTATTTTGTTTGTTACAGTTTACACAATGAATGCAAGGGAAAAGAAAGTATAGGCCTACTCACATTCATACCTGATTATCCTTCCATTTCCAGCATTCTAGTGACTTTTTATGTGCAAAATAACAAAATATAGTACAAAAATCGTTGTTTATGTGGTGTCTTCATGATGCTGGGCTGCTCTTTATGCACTGCCACTACCTACTTACTGTTAATCTGCTCCTTTGTGGTGACAGGCATCATTTGACGCCCATTCTCCTCACAGAAATCAACACTGCAAACTTTCTTTTAAACTGTCTGACTGTACTTAAACAACTTGACCGGAGCTTGCAGATGTATTTCTGTTTCTGAACTCCCCATTTTTTATAATAGTATATGTGCAAATGGACTGTAGCCACCTTTAAATAGTAGCCATATGAGAATAACCATAAATTGCTCGATTGAGAGGTGCCATCCTAAACACCACTTGTTTAACTAGATGTGTGAATTGTACAGTCACAGTAAAACTGAGGCTGTTTTTTCCTGATCACAAATTCCCTGCAAGGCAAAACACACAGGAAGTTGTAGGACACACAGGAAAGAGTGTTTTTCAGTATATCTGGATCTGATCGGGCGCTCTTGTGAAGACTCTTTTCATCTTTGTCCTTTACTTTCTTATTTACAACCTCATCTGATGCTCACTTCCTCACTCTGTCCCACTCTTTTTGCACGCCTTCTTGCACTTCTGCTTTATTCTTAGGCTACTCTCCCTCCATGGTCACTTAATCCACGTCCTCCCCACTACTATAGCTTAACCTTTATGTTTACTTTCCCCCCTTTGGCTGTCCTCCTCTCGTTTATTCTTCCCTTTGTACGCTGTGTTCCTTTCTCCTCCTCCTCTCCGCTCTCATCAACAGATGGAGATGGATGACAGTGGTAGTAAAATTCAGCATGGTATTTCGTTTTGCATAAAATAACGTTTTGGCAGACGTACTTCTGCAACAGTTCAGGGACAGTCAACCTCTGGTGTTAATGCTGTCATTGAACATTATCATGACAAAAGACTCAATATGCCTTTAATTTCAAGCCATCACATTTTAGTGGGCGTTTGGCAGCCAGCGTGCTGCAGAGAGTGGGGATAAACATTTTAATTATGAATGTGACCAAACTAGCCTGAAAGCATTCGCTGATTTTTGCCAACTAAAACTAACAACACAGATGGTCCAAATGTGATTAAATCTGAGATTTTCCTAATGAAGTGAACAAGAGATCTAAAATTTATGGCATAGTTCCCACTGTATTACCTGCCTTGCAACCACAACCACACAACCAACACACAGACGTTTATAGCCACTGTCACTGTCACTGCTGGTAAACAGACCATATTACTTCTTAAAAACCCTTCTGAGTGCACAAAGAAATGACATTGCATTCCCTTATTTGTGAATGTGTCAGATGTGGAATTTGGACGTGGAGGTTTTGAAAATGTAAGTGAAACTGCAGTGTGGTTTGTATCGCTGGTTCACCTTTCATGAAAACACACAGGTAAGAGAACTGAAAGTAATAACTGTTTGTAGCACCATGAAATGACAAATGACTTCTCTTTGTCCTGTGGGCTTGCACCGTGGAGCTCTACCTCATATGAAATATATATTACATCCCTGAACTCATTCATTTTCTTCATATCCCCCTCTCTTTATCTCTCTGCCCTTTATCAGTGTTGCTTCATCTCTTTGTCTGTGTCATAACTCGCCTTTCAGGTTTCTCTCTGTTTAGTATCTCTGTGTAAATGAATATATAGTGACATCCCTTCAAGTCATCTTCCAGTGTGTGTATGTGTGTGTGTGTGTGTGTTTGTGTCTTCTCAAATTACATGTGTGCCTGCTCATAATTCCCTGCAGTTACCTTTTCCTCATTTCCTCTCACATTACCCGATTATTCCTGGCGTCAACAAAAAACGAACGGTGGTGTGTGTTGCCCCCTGCAGGCTACCTGTGTGTGCACATGGAGAAGGATGAGAGCCTGGGCACCACGCTGATCCTCACCTGGGTGCCCAACTCCCGCATCCAGAGGCAGGATGAGGAGGCACTGCGTTACATCACACCGGAGAGCTCCCCCGTACGCAGGAACGCACGCCGCCGAGGCCGACGGTACGGATGTCAGGACGTCTGCACGTCCTGGAAAACAGCCTGAAATGGATTAAATTGTGCTGTTTTAACTTGCATGCAGTTAAAATGTTAAAATGTTAAAATCTTAAATTCAGAGGTTTAAATATCTTGGGATATCTTTCTGAACAAGATTTAAAGTTCTAATCCACCAGATTTATGTTGTTCTTGGTTTTGGCGACACCATTGGTGAGAATTAATCATTAATTTGCACTCAGTGTTTTGCTCTCTGTTGGCACTAGCTGTGCACACCAGCAAAGAGACAGATTATGGAGATTATATTTCTTCTACCCTCTCACATTGATTACAAGCAGCCCACTGTTGTTTGTCCCATAAAAATAAAATAGAGCACTTCCTGTGTTCCCTCCCACATAGAAGTTTAGAATAGCAAATGTGAATGTTTTCATGAGCTAGCAGCAGGTTGAATCACTATTGTAAGATATCACATGGCAATAGACAGTGTCCAGATATCTGTATCTGTTTATATAAAAATGTTGTGGGTTCCTGTCATTTCAAAACCAAATGACGCTCACAGAAGCTGGACTGGACCTAGAAAAGGCCAGAATTGTGTGATGCTGGAAACATTTTGTCCCCACCCCCTGACAAACACCAGTAATCTGAAGTTAAACCTGCTGCTGTGGAGATTTCATTTAAATCTCCATTTTCTCCACAACTGCAGCTAAACTTTGACCTGGAAATGAGACCATTTAAATCTAGATCAAGAGAAATATAGGACTATTTCAGTCCATGACCTAGAAAGCAAATTACAGTCATTCCAGTTTAAAAGGGCAGTGTACTCTACAACTAGGTTTAAAATCTGCCTGGGAAACCGCCTCTTAGTGGTCTGCATTTTGCTGGTGTGAAATGTGTGCACAATATTTTTAGAAATTTTCATTTGTTTTCATTATCATCTTTGTTTTAACCTGAACCCGTGTCATTCTAAGTTGCATTGCCATGGTCTCAAAAAGGCTGTAATTGAACTTGCAGACACCCTGGAGATGTTGGAAACCCCTCTTTTCATGCTGAGACGCTAATGTAATGATTACTCTCACAGTTATTAAAGAAAGATCTTCATCAGAATGAAGACTCACATTAGTCTCTTTAAAACAATCAGACTACAATTATACTGCACATAAACAAATCAAGTGTTGTTTGCCAAGATGACATTGCTGGAAAATCTGTCTTCCACTGACTTGGACTATGGATCAGAATGATCAGTTTCATTTTTATAAAATGGTCCAAATCAAAAGAATTCTTCATCATAAGTTTAACCAAATTGTGATGATAATCTGTGATGCATGTTTTGAAATAAACTGCTGAGGATACTCCATATCAGGGGAAGTCCACAGTGTGAAGTTGCACAATAGTGACAAAATCTTGTGATTTTTGAGAACGATGCTTTAAAATTGTTTACAACATGATTTGTGAACTCGCCTGGCCTCCTGCAATTTGGAAATCACTATAATGTTGAAGTTTTGGGAAAGGATTTTAGTTTGTGTACACCCCTGCTCCAGTGCTGCATGGAATAAATGTGTTTACATCCAAACCTGCTTCTGCAGACCCCACTCCCGCCCCCCAGCAGCCGCGGAGGAGGAGGAGGACGAGGAGAGGAACATTACCAGCACAGCCTGTGGAGAGAGCCCGAGCCTGGGGGTGGAGGCTGGCGTGGATCCTCCTCCACACCAACAGCAGCTGCCCCCGGGCGGGGAGGAGGGCGACGAGGGCTCCTGTGAGCTGTCGGACGAGGTGAGCCGGGACAGCACCATGGGCTCGGACTCGGACACCTTCTCCTCTCCCTTCTGCCTGTCCCCTGTCAGCGAGGCGCTCTGCGAGAGCAGCGGCTCTGTCTTCCTGGACAACGAAAGCAGGTCAGCAAGACAGCTTTTACGTAATTTGTGTTTTATTTTATATAACAAAGTCAACTTTATTATTTGTTTGTCCACAGTGGCAAGGTTTCAAAGAGTAATAAAAAAAGAACCAAACGTGGGGGCAATGAAAAAGTCCAGTAAAACAAAATAAAAAATAACACCAATCCTTAGCCTTGACAGATTTTTTTTTTTTTTTTTTTTTTACAGAGAATACTTAAAGGACAATACCAGAGATACTGAATGTTTGGCCTGTTCACTACAGTTTCCACTGCAACAAACCATTTTGCAAATATTGCAGGGGTAGTAAAGACTTCACTATGTATAATCAAACTTTTCAACATGAATTTTGATGTCTTGCTTCTGCAGCTAACAAAGATGTTGCCATTCACAAACCACAGAGCTGATAGCTGTGTAAATGCAAATGTTTGGCCAGGAATTTTTTTTCCCGCAGAGACCATTTCACTCCACCCAATTTCAAGTTATCAAAACACAGCAATGCTGCTGCTTTTAGGAAACTAATAATCACTGGTGCAGTCTGGTTCTTAAACTCTCCTTTTTCAAGCTCACAGTAACTGCTCCAGAGTCCATTATATAGTATAGTAAGAAATTGGGAGATCTTTTACTGTTTTGCAGTAGGGGAGACAAATTGCTATTACCTTAAATATTATGTGTGGCTTGGCTGAGCCATAAAGACCCTGGATACAGATGTCACTCTGTGATTTTCTATCTATAGTAGTCATAAAATAAAATATTTTGTTCAGCAATTGTTTTTCAACAGTGTTGAAGGTGTTGAAGTGCTATCATGACACTTTGTTATTAGTTTTTAGTCACTCATCCCACCCCATGCCTTCATCTGAGCCACCATAAAGTCTTACTACACATTTGCTATAATAAACACTATTCGATTCCCCACATTAGCTAAATATTCCTGGAATGTAAAAAGAAGAAGAGTGGTCACATGTGAAGACTGCTTTCCTGGAAGCTGTCACTTGTGAGGGGTGTTACGTGTGGACTGTGTTGACCTAATTAGAGAGAAAAAAAGGAACTTGGGTAGCTTTGGTTTTGAAATAGGTTTTTTTTTTCTGAAGGTGTTTTTCAATTAATCTAAGCTGCCACAAGGTGGAGCCAAAGAGAAAAGAATTGATGGTGAGACGTGTCTTACAGCCTGAGGCCGCGTGGTGGCTGACTGTGCTGCACTGAGACTCCAGTGTCCCAGGAAGTGGAAGGCAGGTAGATGGCCTCAGTGGGGTGTACTAATGCTTTAACAGGGGCCCATACACCTAAAATAGCTTTCTCCCAATGTTTTATAACGTTGCACATGGTTCCTTGTTTTATTCCACTGATGTCCCA
The DNA here is from genome assembly GCF_902150065.1 of Myripristis murdjan. Lineage (NCBI taxonomy): Eukaryota > Metazoa > Chordata > Actinopteri > Holocentriformes > Holocentridae > Myripristis > Myripristis murdjan. Next base: position 16,732,635 of record NC_043987.1, on the reverse strand, counting down.
GTAGGGCGTTGAACCCACAACCTTGGTGCTGCCAGAGACTTTTCTCTAATCAAGGGAGCCATCTGGACAGCGACTGTGTTGCTGTTCTGACCTCACGGTCATTTGACTTTATGATTCCCTTCTGAGGTCGTTTCCACACACAGCTATTTGGCCTGACATGTTGCCCAGAATGTGTGTGTGTGCGTGTGTGAGTGTGAGCGAGATGGAGAGTGCAACAGAGTGAGTCAGTGTGTGTTTAAGCCTTTTAACCACTCTCAGACCCCGGCTCGCTGTAAGTGCAGTCAGTGTGTGACTTGGCAGCGCTTTCTCCTTCACAGCTTCTAACCTTTACTCTGTCCCTCTCTCTTCCTCGCCTCCTCTGTGTCTCGCTCGCTGCTCGCCTCTCACTTCAGCTTCCCTGGCACTCGGATTCATCCTTTGTGTGGGTCCCCTGCTTCTAGATTTCCCCCTTTCTTCAACCATCTCCGTCCATGTATCTGCTCCTTGCTTCCACCCTTTATTGTATCCTTTTAACATCTTTTCCTCTAGGTCATTCTCACTGCTTTTCTCAATATTGTTTCTTTCAGTGCTTTCCACCTCTCAAATATCTCGCTCTATCCCTCCCTCCTTCCATCCCTCCCACCCCCCTCTCTCTCCTTCCTAAAGTCTGTGTGAAGCCCTTTGATTCCCAGTGCTCCCGGGGTTGTTGTGCTGGGCTGAATGTCAGCTCTCCGGATTAGAGCACTGAAGAGAGTGGAGCAGCAGCCAAAACCCTGGAACCCACTCAATCTCTCTTTCTCTCTCTCTTGCTTTAATTGACACTGTTAAGGGGCCAGGAACTGGAAACATGTCACTTGGAATCATTCAAAGAGAAAGAAATGAGTATGGGAGTGCAAGAGTGGATGAAAAGGGAGGAGAGAGGGAGGGAGAGAGAAATCTAGTTCCTTCAAAGTTTATAATGGTGTAATAAGCCACTGTTGCTTTCAATGTATTGTCGCTCTTTGAGGTTTTTGAGGACTGGAGGCTTATATGCATGGCTTTAACATATGATTTGTGCTTTCTCAGTCAGATAATCTATGTGAAAGGTCTTGAAAGCAAAAACACAAGATGAACAGCTGCCAACAAATCGAACGCCGGAGTTATGGGTTCATGAATGTTTGTTTATTCTTCTCCAAATCCACAGTGTTATTGTGGAGAGAGATTTTTTCTTTTTTCTTTTTTCAACAACAGTTTATTATCCACTGTCCGGTGTGTGTCTGTGGAGTACCCACCCTTCATCCGGGGCCTCCAGGGACTAGCTGAAGGTCCTGCAGGTCCCGAGGGGGCCTGTAGCCTCTGGTCGTGGTCCGGGTTCTCAGGGCAACACGACAGCTCCTTCCCTGGGGTCAAACCTCAAATGTGGGCAAAGATGTTGCAGAGCGCCTCAGGGCATTTTGATCTTATCCAAACCTGGAGGGACAAGCCAATTACAGCAGCTGTCCTCCATCATAACAGCTTGTTTACACACTGCACTTTCTGTATCGGTGATGGGCTTGGCTATTGCCTACATTCGGTTCAAGTGAGGCATGAATAGAAACAGACGACTGACATGGACAAAGGTTGTCAGGTTCACTCGTTAAGCTGGCACTTGAATGTTGTGCAGCAGATGATCCAAACTGCAAGATTCATTTGCTTTCTCCGCCTATTTTACACAGTTTTTGCATTTCTATGTGCTGTGGAGAAATGTGCAAAAGCATTTTGGCATGCAGACCTAAAATGTGCAAGCTCAAAAGGAAGCAGCAGTTTTTAAATGGGCACGTCGGGCTAGTAAACACCTCAAGTTCAACAGCCACGGGAGTTACTGCAAAAAGCAAGCGCAGTAGTTATCTATAGAAGAACTCCTCTGTATTTCAGCTTGCTTAACTCCCACACCAGAGCTCTGCCTGCCCCACTCCCAGTCTCCCAGTACTGCACAGTCTGGTTTGTGGTGTGATACATGAGACAGAGTGCAGTAAATCACAGAGGAAACCACACAGCCTGGATTGATCAGACTTGTTATTTCCCCATCTGCTAACAGGGAAATGATTAGCCAGACATGATTGATTCAGGGTGTAATGGATCAGCCCTGGCCTCTCTGATCTTCTCATGGCACTGATATGCGTTTGCCTGTAGAGTTGCTGAATTAGTAAATACCAAGGGGTGAAAAGTGCTTTTAAAAATAGTTCTCTGTTCGAACAGAATATTTATGACTGCACTCACTCGGACAGGGTACTTATATGCCTTTTTTTTTTTTTTTTTTGTTAAACATTTGCAACATATTTAACTTCTAATTGTTCTCATCCAGGGTAAACAGGGTTAATATTTTTTATTACTGTAGCTTAATTTAGATGTCTACTTCTCAGATGTCATAGGGTTTAACACGTTTTACTGTTGGTCTGTTTCTCAGCATTAGCATGTCTTGAGACGTGTTTGAGAGTGCATTATGGTCATTAGCTATGGTCCATTCACTCTTTTACTGTGTGTGTGTGTGTGTGTGTGAGAGAGAGAGAGAGAGAGAGAGAGAGAGAGAGAGAGAGAGAGAGAAGGAGGGAATGCATGCATGCCTGCCAGTGATTCTTGTGGGTGAAAACTCATCTATTTGCTCGGGTGCAGATGCGTATTTGTGTTGGCCACATAGAGTTATTGGCCTATTTTCTGTATGCTTGTGTGAGTGCGTCCTGCAAGGGTCTTTTTGTGTGTGTGTGTGTGTGTGTGTGTGTGTGTGTGTCTACTCCTTCAGCAGAAGAGCCCGAGTCTCAGGTTTCAGTGCCGGGAACAACATGCTGGCCATAGGGGAATGACAGGGGAAATTGGATGGCAGACAGTGTGATTTGTGTGTGTACAGAGCTCCTGATGTCTGCTCTGTGTGTGTGTGTGTGTGTGTGTGTGTGTGTGCGTGCGTGCGTGTGTGTCCTCAGAAGCCTCCATGCATTCCTCCCATTCTCGGCCTCTTGGCGGAACCATATTGAGACACAAAACAGGGCAGGCCTGTGCTGGGGATAAGCTTATATGTCCGCACACATCAACACTTGGCTAAACACCAGTGGCCACTGTCTTCATGATATTTATTATTTATGTCCCGCATACTGTGGAATTATGGTTCAGTGTCTGACAGACTGAGGTGCGAGCAGGGAGAGATTTTTCTACTTATCCAAACTGTGTGTGAATTTATTTGAGTTCATGGATTCTTTTTTTAAGGATTCTTTTTTGGCATTTCTGCTTTATTTGACAGTCACAGTAGAGAGAGAGACGGGAAAGGCAGGGGAGTGAGGGGGGGTGACATGCAGCAAAGGGCCTGAGGTCAAACCCAGGACGCTGCGATCAGGACTCGTGTTCTCATCCGGTGGCGCTCCTGATCTCACAGATTCTGTGACTCAGTTCCTTGCAGCACATTCACACTTTAAAACCTTATTCGTTGGTATCCAACTTAAAATGTGACACCTCACTCTCGCAATCCAGATTTCAAAATGTCACTTTCTAAGAATTTCATCTTACCCCCTACAGCATTTTTTCTTTCCTGAGAATCCTCTCCGCTTCCCGTTTCCCAGGGAGCTGTGCGACGAGTCCATGACCCACTCTGCAAGCTCCGCCTCCAGCCTGGACAGCCACGCCCCCTCAGAGACCAGCAGCCAATCGCAGGGCGTGCGGTGGGAGGAGCAGCAGAAGGTGCTGGCTCTTGAGCAGTTGTGCGGAGTTTTCCGGGTGGACCTGGGTCACATGAGGTCGCTGAGGCTCTTCTTCAGGTCAGCCAGGAGTCCAGGGGTCACTGTGGGGTCACCAGAGGTCATGTTCTCTTGTAACCATGGGATCTCTCCCACTGAGTTGCAAAACAAAATTTATGATTATTTATTATTATTTATTTATTATATTCCGATATAGATCTATACATAGTTATTGTTCAATTGTGTATTGTTATAAAAATGCATTCCCTAAGGCTGGAAAGAAGAGATGGAAGAGGATATTATGAAAAATACTTTTATGAGGAGTTGCAAGAGTTAATGGTTCCTCAGTCAATTTGCTTGTTACAATGTCTCCTTAATTTACACCAATCCTGAATCAGTTGGGTCTTTTATCGACTTTAATCAATTCAAGATTCATCCACGTTTCTATGGAACACTTGTTTTGCTCAGTGTTAGTTTCTTACATCATGAGCCTGCTCTGCTCTGTGCTGTTGCAGTGATGAGGCATGCACCAGTGGCCAGCTGGTGATAGCCAGCAGAGAGAGCCAATACAAGATCCTCCACTTCCATCATGCTGGTCTGGACAAGCTGGCTGAGGTCTTCCAACAGTGGAAGTGTTGCAGGGAGACACAGCTCAAAGATCAGGTCGGGTTCAGTTTGGAATCTAGCAGTTTAAAAATGTATGAGGGTTGTTTTTAGTCTGTCGTTTTCCCAAGCCCTTGCATACTATGTTTCTGTCTTATCCACTTTTTGTATTTTGTTTACTTTCTCGGTAACACTTTACAATACCAGTACAACAATTAACGTTAGTTAACGTTTGTTAATGCCTTAATGGTTAATTAACTTAGTTAATTATTATTATGGCATACAGGTAATAAATTTAATGTTTATTACCTGTTACTTAATGTTTATTACGGCATTAACTAACGTTAATTTTTGTACTCTTATTGTGAAGTGTTACCACTTATTCAGTTTTTCTGCTTTGTCTTCTGATCTTTCCTTCCTGTTTTCCTCTCTTCCCTCACATTCTCTTTGCATCTGTCTCTCTACGTTTGCCTGTCTGCCTCTCTGCCCATCAGGTTTCAGATGAGAAGTCCTGTATGCAGTTCTCCATCCGCAGGCCCACGCTGCCCTCGGCTGAGACCCACCCAGAGGAGAAGCTTTATCGACGGCTGGACGTCACCACCTGGCTACGCCACCTCAATCACAATGGACAGGTGGAGGAGGAGTATAAGCTACGCAAGGTAGTTCTGTGTGTGTGTGTGTGTGTGTGTGTGTCTTTACTTACTATGGCATCCAGTTAGCCCTACAAGAACAGAAAACTTGAAAAGTGTTTATAGAGAGTGTGTCAGAGCATCCCTGTGCATTGAAAAAGCTCACAAGTCACCCTTTACTGCATTTACATTCTTACATTCTCTCACCTGTACCCACTGAAATGTATCATGAAAGTCAACCTCAAAGTAACTTTCAGTCTTAATCAGCATCTGTGCATGGCCACTCATCTGTAATAAATGAGAGGAGAGGTTGGAGCTGTTGCTCTTGGCCCAACTGGGGGTGTGAGTCATCTCACCTCTCTAGCATTGGCTCATTCAAGGTTTACCACGGTAGTGAAATGACTCATTGGCAGTTAGACTGTGGCCAACACGTTTCCTCAGTGTCGAAAGAAGTGCTAAGGTTGCACTGTTTTACTGGACATACAACTTACGAGGTGCGTCCTGTCAGGGTTTCAGTGTTGCAACAAGATTCATCATCCTACTGCAAATTGCTGAGTGCCAAGTATGGCTGGCTCCCAGTGACTGTGTCCATGATAATCTGGCAAAACCGTAAAATCATGCATGTGACATACAGTGTTTTGGCCAGTTCAATGCTGTGTTCCAGTAGAGTTCAGCAAGTCTACAACTGTGAATCTGCAGACTTTTATCCTTCTTTTACCTTCTGGTTGTCATCAGTTAACTTTTTATATAGCTTTTAATTTATTTATACCCCTCACATTTTCCTATATGATCATTTTGCATTTCTTCTATTTATGATGTTTTGTATTCACAACATGCGTTCGAGTGTATTTTATGAGAGCTACAAATAAGTATCCTTTTATGCGAGCTATGTGAGTGTTTTTATGAGAACCGTGCGCCTTGCCAAAGACAAATTTTGGTTATTGCCTGCGTTAATAGACAATAAAGCTTTTAAATCTTGAAACAGGTCATAGCTGAACACAGACGCACCCCCGCCACTCCCACTGCCGTCTGCAGATCTTGCACACAGTTTGCCATCGGTGGTTCTCATCCAAATGCATGATGCCACCTGCATGCCCTCTGTTTGCCCCGTGAACTCTCACCACATTTGTTCACCTCCCACCCCTCAACAGGCCATCTTCTTCGGTGGTATTGATCCATCCATCCGTGGCGAGGTGTGGCCCTTCCTGCTGCACTACTACAGCTGTGACTCCACCTCCCAGGAGAGAGAGACGTGGAGGCTGCAAAAACGCACACACTACCACGAGATCCAGCAGAGGAGGTGGGGAATGGGGAGGAAGATAAAGTGTGTGTCTGTGTGCGTGATGTGGGAAGATGGAGACGTCTCAGATGCTGATAATGTGCACGTGCGTGCTAAGGAGGCGAGCTCGCATGACAAGTTATTCCAAGTTGTAATAGCACAAGCAAAATGATACCGTCAGCATGAATTCATTTTAAAAAGTCTGACAGAGACGTGGCGGTATCTTGACATTGATACAGTGAATAAACCATCACATGGCAGCAATATTGGCTGCCAAATGCTCACTCAAATAAACATTAAACCATATGTGGGTCTTTTGTGGCTTCTCATCGCAGGCACAGAGCAATCAATAGGCACAATCAGGGAAGTGTTAAGGGGAGGTGCTGGGTGTGAAATAAAAGGTCTCTGGGGAAAAAACATGTCAGCGCTTATCAGATCATGCTCTCACATCAGCAGGAAAAAAAAACACAGCTCTGGTACGCGCGCACAAGCATGTGCCACACACATGTGTGAGCACACACACATCCCTGAGCTGTCGTGCTTTTTTTCTGCGACTTATCCCGCCACTTGAATGTGTATGTATGTGCACATTTTTTCTCACATGGTGCCTTTCTGTCTGTAATGAGTATGATAATTGGACAGGTTTCAGCCGTATGGCCTATTAACATTTTGAATATATCACAGGGTCTTATCTAAGTCAGGTAATTAGAGCCCCTGGTCTGGATCTGATGTGGATTCTTATAAAGACCAATTGACTCGTGCACCCTTGAGAGCCACTGCTTGATCATTAGGAATAAAGATACATGTCTCCTGTGCTGTCTGTGATAACCAGGCTATTGCATATGGAAGTAATGCAGCTGAAATGACTTACTCACTGCATATGGAGAGGAAGAGGCAGAAAGATGTTAATATACTGAGGAATCTGCCACTGTGAAGTTGAGTTCCTGTCATTGTAAAGCAGATGACCCTGAATCATTGTGCTGAATCACAGCTCTCGGGATGAGGTCGTCCTTCCTTACACTACAACGCTGCCAGTTCAAAGAGTTAATGCGTTCATGATTTTATTGCAAGTCAGGTTTTAATGATTAACAATAAATTTGACTGCATCATATAACCTGCTCAGTGTTATAAAATGGACTCTCCAGATGGCATGCGGAAAAAAGTGCTTGCAGTTAATTTCTGTTGCAAAAGTGAGAAACGTGTCTAAAGGGCTCCGTTCTCTTATTTGAGAAGAAGGAAATTCCATTCAGTTTCCTGTCTTTTTTGCACATATGCACATCTTGCCATTCTTTCCACTTCTGCACTCGTGCATTATATTTTATGAGAGCATGTACCAAACCCCTCTGTTCTAAGCTCCAGAGATGGAGAGGGATGTGGCAAGGGAGTCTCCAGCAACACAAACACAAGGCCTCAAAACTACACTGTTGCACAGCGTTGCATCAGGTGTACCTTCATTATTCCTGGTGGGACCACATGGAAAACAAACAGTTTAATTAAATCCCCTCTGCTTGTTAGGACTTGAGTACATTAGTTTTGTACGTGGTGCCTACTACCAATATAGTCCCTAACAATTAGAGGGATAGATGAGGGTTTTATGGTTGTAGTATTACCCTCAAAGGAGCGCTTTATGTTGAAATTCCCCCTCAGTCCACTGTTTGCCCACCCCCACATTTTTAGTTCATTTTCAGCTAACCATTAGGCTTTTGCACAAGAGTAACATTTGTGGTAAAGATTATTTGATAATGCTTTATTTTTGTCCCTAATTATCAGGCATTTCCCAAGAGATTTTGCAATAAAGTATTTTTCTGATGATTTTGTTTTACTCGCAAGGCCTATCTTAAACTCCTGTTCCTGTGGTTTTGATCTATCAAAGCTATGCCACTTCACAGAAATGTTAATTAGCAGCTGAATTCAGTCTTGGCCAAGAATATAGCCACAGGATTAAATTCTTGTGGTTGCTTTTCCGTCTGATTTTTGCATGTTTGACCAGGTTATCCATGAGCCCGGAGGAGCACAGTGAGTTCTGGAGAAAGGTCCAGTTCACGGTGGATAAAGACGTGGTGAGAACAGACCGCAGCAACCATTTCTTCAGAGGAGAGAATAACCCCAACGTCGAGATCATGAGGTCAGACTGCCTCTGTTAATTTTCACCGTCTGTTGCTTTTTCACCGTCTCCTCAGTTTTACTGCTTTACATTTCTCCCGCTTCGTGTCCTTTTTGGTGTCCTCCAAATCTCTCCCTATCTTTCTCCTGCTCCCTTTCCCTCTGCCACTTTCTCAATCCGTCCTTATCATTCCCATCCCATAGCCCAGTGCACAGGAGTACCTATTCATTTCATATTCTGAACCCTGAGGGAGCAGCAAATGAGTTTCATGCTTTATTGACTCTGACTAAGCCGTTAGAGCACTTTTGATGCATACTCAGAGCTAATGGCTTTCTAAACGAGGAGCATGAGGATTTAAATAGCATATTAGTTTAGTGACTCTCATCATGGGCCCTTGGTATTTGTCTAGATATTATGTCTTTAGTTGAGTCTATGTAGGTTGATAGCAGGACTGTACTTGTCCAGTGGCACAACCTTTTATTCTCATGTTTTCCCATGTTTTCATCTCACATCTATTGTACTGATGGACGGGGTTCGCTAGTTTATTCTAAATACAGCTGCATACTCCTAGCATTGTCTTTATAATTGTTAAGACAGGAAACATGCAGAAAGCTCGAGTCTGCAAAATGTCAACTTTACAGTATTCACTTTTCCAAAGGACACCCAAGTTTTTTTTTTGACATTTAGTAAAGCTTTAGTGACATTAAAAATTCCTCAAGAGCCTCAAGACTTTAGAAAATATTTACCCGTGCATACTATGTATTGTCACAGCTTTTTTCAAAGCATTATCCATGCACCAAAATACAAAACGGGTTAAAATCAAGAAAGGTCCTTAACTATCCCCTTGGTAACCACATGAGTTGCATGGCAACCAATAATGCAGGGATAGCCGTATTTTTTCACCATTATCAGCACCACTGGGACACATGTTGGACCATTCAGATTGCTTGGCTGAAGCTGTATGTTATGCAACAAGGTATGGTTTTCAGTGGTTTGGCTCGACTGTCGTATCATAGAAATTTACTGCATATAGGAGAGACTGTTCGCTGTCAGTTACACAAAAGAAAATATAAAAGTGCCAAAACTGGAGATGGTGTTGTATATTATGGACAATTTGTTGCATACTGGAAGTGCTTTTTTTCCGCTGAGACATTACAATAAGATTAGCATGTCCATGATTGTTCCTGCCCCAGGCGAATCCTGCTCAACTACGCAGTGTTTAATCCAGACATGGGCTATTGCCAGGGCATGTCTGACCTGGTCGCCCCCCTGCTGACGGAGGTCCAGGATGAAAGTGACACCTTCTGGTGCTTTGTTGGCCTTATGGAGAACACCATCTTCATCAGCTCACCACGGGATGAAGACATGGAGAGGCAGCTGGTGAGGGCGTATACACATGGGTGTGTGACTGTGTATGGAAAATACTCCAAACGGAAGATATATCATCATCCTTCATTTGTAAAGGTCCCATTTTAACGTTCAACTAAGTTGAATGTTAAGTATGTAGTGGCTAACATGAGATAATGAATGTAACTCTATGGAATGCTCTCATAACACAGACTTGAGTCTATCTATGTGCTTGGAGGGAGTACTTGATTTTGCATGCTGAAATGTTTGTGTGTGCGTTTGTGCGTTTGTGCAAAAAAAAAAAAAAAAGAAATCTCCATCTTAACAGGTTTTAGTTCCATACTCAGTCTTAAAATCTTTATTACCGAAGAGAAGTGAGGAAAAATGCCAGTGGGATGAAATAATCCCACTTGTTTCCAGTATAGTTACACTTGTTTCTGGAATTTAGATATGTTAAATCAAGGCACAATAGGGCAGATCAGACTACTAATATAAAAAAAAAAAAATGAAACTTTATTCAAGAAAAATTCTGGAAACAAACTGATTAGCATTAGAAACAGAATTTTTCCCACTTGTTTTAAGAAAGCAAGATTTTAACAGTATGAGTCAACATGACTTATGTTGATGGATATTTTTGCAACGTGAACGAGGGCATGCCCATCTGTGTGTTTATGCGTGCATGTATGTACATTGCTGACATGTGTGTGTACTCATATTCCCCCGTCCTCGACCCCGGCCTCCAGATGTACCTGCGGGAGCTGCTGCGTCTCATGCTGCCCCGCTTCCACCAGCACCTGACCCGGCTGGGGGAGGACGGCCTGCAGCTGCTCTTCTGCCACCGCTGGATCCTGCTCTGCTTCAAGCGAGAGTTCCCAGACGTTGAGGCCCTGCGCATGTGGGAGGCCTGCTGGGCGCACTATCAGGTCAGGACAAAGTCCAAATAAAAAGACATTTGAATAGCTATCAGTTACGTGGCTTTGGTAGCACTCTGTTTGATTCACTGTCGAACCAATCGTTTCATTCTTGACCTGTAAGCGGGGCAAGCCAGCAGGCCCCAGTAATGTTGTCCCAGACAGAAAATCAATTTCACAGCAGTGAGCCCATGTTTTTCCTTTAGGCTTTTCCAGCAAATATTACTGTGGTCCAATTCAGTTCCCATAAGAACATAATATTACTTTATTGTCTTGTATCAGGTTCCAGTGGCCCTGATGATTGATGACCTTACTTTATAAGCATTCTTGTCATAAAATTTATAATTATATAAGCAGACAGATAGAAAGACAAAAACAGCTGTTCTTGATACATAACCTGGTGTCTAGAGGTGAGTCAGAAGGAGGTTTTTGATGTAGACGTGGTGATAGATGTTGGTGATAACTGATGTTATCTGTTAGACACAAGTCCGTTGATAGCTCCTATGGAATTGCCAAACAAGATGTAGTTGGACATGTATGGCCAGCAGCACTGGGCCATGAGGTTGTATAAAGAGGATCTCAGAGCCAAAACCACACAAACCAGGAGCACTGAGCCTGCTCTCCAGAGAAAGTTAAGAAAGCAAGAAAACAGGGAAGATAATGTGGTCAGACAGAGAGATTTCAGATCCAACATAACAAACAGCCAGCAGCGGTGGGCCTTCTCTGGAGAAGATTTAGAAGGTGGAAAGGGGCAATCCAGTGAAATGCGAAAAGAATAAATAAAGAGCGCTTCTGAGGAGGGGCTGAATGACCTGGAGAAGGACATGTGGACGGATGCCAGAGAAACAGCCTGAAAAATTTACCTCCCATTAAAGAGTGAGAAGCAGAAGCTAGAGAAAAGCAGACTTCAAGGAAAGAGGGAGACATGGAACCAAAGGCGAAAGGGAAAAATGTGTTGGCAGGAGAGTGGCTCAGAGAAATCCCTCATGGTGTCAAAGACTGTCCCAGCTTTGCTTTACCAGTTAGAGGGAAGACAAAGAATAGAGTTGATTAATTTAAAAAAAAAAATATCCTCCCTCAGCATGTATGCATATTGTCCTATATATATTCAGCACTCTGCTTCAGTAGATCTTTGATCCCTGAAGAAGAGATCTGACTTCATATCAAGAAGAGCCATGTGTGATACATTTTCGATCAGGATTCAATCTTAGCATATATTTGGTGTAGATATACTCTGTGATTTTGCTCCAACATTTAAGTAAGCCATAAAATGAAGGCATAAATTGACTGAAAACAGTATTGCAATTTTGCTGAATAAAAGCACTTGTTCCCCAGCAGCTACAGTAAAATGTCATTGAGATCACATTATAATTGGATTTTTGGGCAGAATCATAATCACATCTGCGCAATGGGCTCCAGGAAGATAAGAAAATGAGATAGCAACATCGTTTTAAATAGAACCTAAAAGTGAACCCTAATGGAAGATTGTAGATCAGGCCTTTTCCGCCGTTTTCCAAACAATGTATTGTATGTAAGCCCCAAGACATAAACACAAAGTTAGACATTTTTCTTTGTCTATTGTTTCCTGCATCTACTTTCCTATCTAATGAATTTGTCACTGGTGTCCTTCACTTCTCTGCCTTCACAGACGGACTACTTCCACCTGTTCCTGTGTGTGGCCATCATTGTACTCTATGGGGACGATGTGACAGAACAGCAGCTAGCCACTGACCAAATGTTGCTCCACTTCAGCAACCTCTCCATGCACATGAATGGAGAACTGGTGCTACGCAAGGTGACGTGTTAACATGTTACTCATCTCTAGACATCAGGTTACGGGCGACACAATGAATGCTGACATGTAAAGTGCTGGTCCATGGCCAATCATTACTCTAAGATTGTTATATGATTAAAGGAGTACTCCAACATTTTGGGCAAAATACCTTTCCCCACTTACCCAGGCTGAAGATGTCTCACACCCTTTTCACCTCTGTATGTCCAGTTGGATAGCTTAGCATAAAGACTTGAAGTACATGGATGTTATTAGCATGGCTCCATCAAAGTAAAAAAATAAACCTTACACTAACTCCAAAGCTGTCTAATTTACACAGTGCTTTTTTTTTTTTAATCTCTTTTATCTCTTTTTTACTATTTTAAGATTTTTAACTTAGTTGTTGGTTATTATTATCTGTTTCTCTTTTGTTGTGTATGTATCTATGTGTATTTATGAATGTGTGAATGTATGTATGGACTGTGAGCTGCAAGATACCTGAATTTCCCAATGGGATCAATAAAGTATCTATCTATCTATCTATCTATCTATCTATCTATCTATCTATCTATCTAGCTATCTATCTAGCTATCTAGCTATCTGTATCATATATATCTGAAATACATGTCATGGGATTTAAAAAAATGAGTCATTTTAGAAGAAGGTAGATGGTGGAACTAACCGCTGAACACATTGCGTAGAACATAGGATAGAATATCTTTAATGTCATTGTACATGTACAATGAAATTGTATGCAACCTACTCAATGCAAAATTCAAGCTTCTATAAATCAGTAAAAAACAACAACAACAACAACAAGAAAATAGTCAAAAATGTAGTAAAAAAGAAAAAAACACACAGGGCATCTATTTCACAGATCTCTGGTAGTGCACTTCAAACATCTTACCAGAGTCAAGCCATAGTGCCTGTTTTAGTGTTGAGTGTAGATATTGCTTTTGGATAAAAGCTGTAATTCAACCTGTTTGTCCTTGTTTTAATTGTCCTGTATCTCCTGTCCAAACAAATCATGTCTTGGGTGGGATGGCTCCCTGAGACTGTTGTGGGCTTTTTGAGCCAGTGGGAGCTGTGATGTTCTTCCAAGCAGGAGAAAGGGCAGACAATAATTTTCTAGGCGGTGTTGATCTGGCACAAATTAATCTCTAAAACGACTCTTGTGTTTTGTTTTGTTTTTCAAAGACATGTATTTCAAATACACATGATACGCTGTGTAAATAAGAGAGCTTCAGAGTTGCTGTAAGGTTTATTTATTTATTTATTTATTTCCACATTGATGGAGCGAGGCTAATAACTCCCATAGACCTCAAGTCTTTATGCTAAAATAACATGAAATGCTACCCATTGGAACTGAACCACTGGACGTACAGAAGTGAAAATGTCTTGTCTCAGTCTGGGTAAGTTTATAAAAGGGTATTATTTCCCAAAACATTCCGTTAAGCTCACAGCATGCTTTCCACATAATATTACAACTCGCTGAAAACAGTGAAGTGCCTGTGTCCAGGAGTCTTGCCCAATGCTGCAGGAAAATAGCTTTCATCTACTGCAGCCTGCCCACAGAGGCCTTGAGGTGCTTAATGGGATGCTGCCATGGCATGCAGAGGATTTATGATCTGCATCCCTGCTACTGCGTCCGTGTCCGCTCTCTCATGTTTATGGATGCTGCGTTAATGCTGCTGCAACCACCGCCGGTTGTAGCCTGACTTTGTGTTAGCATGCAGCCGGCGTCACTGCTTTTGTTTTGAGATTTTGCATGTGATGTTCCATGAGAACGGACAGGCCGGCTCTACCCAGGGTTAACACAACGTAACACTGACCTTGACTTTGTTTCGTTATCTTGTACCTGCGGGATTATTGATTTACTCAAATGTTTAATCTGCTGTCTTTGGCATTTACGGTTAGCTGTTTTGCATCCATATCTCACATTTCCACTCGTGTCTTGTTCATCCACTACTCCTCTTCCTCTCCTTCACATTTACTACTTTTTCTCCATCTTGCCATAATCTGGGCAACCTTGTGCTTTTTCACCACCACCCCATTGTTATGTCTTTCTCAGGCCTGTCTTCTTGCTCTTGCAGGCCCGCAGCCTTCTTTACCAGTTCCGCCTCCTACCCAGGATCCCTTGCAGCCTACATGACCTTTGTAAACTGTGTGGCCCGGGGATGTGGGACAGCCGCTACATCCCCACTGTGGAATGTTCTGGTGAACATCCAGATTCACAGAGCTGCCCCTATGGAGGCACCTCCACCCCACAGCCCTCTTCGCCCTCCCCATCACACACACCCTCGCCCTCACCAAACCTCACACCCACACCCCCGCCAGAGGGCAAGAAGGGCTCCAAAACCCGGGACATTTTCAACTTCCGGAAGCAGTCCTGAGGAGGAGATTTTGGGGAGGCTTTGCTGGGTGTCAGCTGAAACTAGGACAGCATCGCCAGGATCCACCTCTTGGATTCCTGGATTTGCCGCCTCCTGGCTCCTCTCTCCGGCGCTTCTAGTTTGCAGTCACTGTCTCAATAAGGAATTAAGTCACGTGATCTTTTCATGTATTGCAATGTGGAACACCTCCTTATGAGAACGTATCTGTAACATTTAGCGCCGATGGCTGTAAGGCACAGTGAGGATGCTTTGCTGTTGAAGTCAAGAGGCTGCTTCCCTTCTGGAGGAGAATGGACAATCACCAGCCACTGTGTTGGTCTGGAGCAATTTCAGGTCCCAGTCTGCTATTAACTTGGCATACTTCCAATGGCTTCATGGGAAGAGGTTGCGTTTAGGGTCTGAGGCTACTGGACTGAATTCATGCAAACTCTTTCAAGGGTCAATTGAGACTGGAGATTCATTCACAGGACTTGAACTTGAACTTTAAAATGTTCCTGGGCTCACAATGGAATGTTTGTTTGAATTCAAATCAAATTATGTGTGCATATCTCAAGTCTGAGGAGGACACAGACCTTTTTGACATGAAATCCAAAACCCTTGATGTAGACAAAGAAGGGTTAACCCACAAATAAGATTATCATGAATTGTTGGTACTTTTAAGTTTGGTCAGTTTATTTTTTCAGAGTTAACAAGTGTATGTTTTTTTTTTTTTTTTTTTTTTGTTTACATCAGCAATGACAACTATTTAGCAATATTATATAGTTATATCCTTGCATGAGCAATTCTTTACATATAGAGGGCATAACTTGTTTGTAGAAAAACACTTAAGACCAAAACAGAGGTAAGAATGTGTTTACACAACTAGCGCTCACATCAGGATAGGGCTCAGCGTATTTCCTTATCAGATTGTGGTAAGGAACTTTCTCATCATTTCTCTCTGTATCAAATGGCGCTTAGCGTCAGGCAGGAGGAAGCTAGCTGCAAGTTTCCTTTTGATCAAGCGAGATATAAATGAATACATTACCTGTCGAAGCAATAGGAGCTGAAATATGAAGACTGAGACAACACATTACTGCAGAAAGTCTGATGAACGAGCGGAGATACAAAGGAATATCCTGTCTGCGGTGCTGGATGGATGTGACACCATTGTCAGCCAAAGAGAGCGTGAAGGCATGGATCATGCTTACATCTCGACAGAGAAATCAATGGGCTCCTGTTTTTACTTGAAGTTTTGTCTTCTGCGTTCAATCATGTTAAGACAGGGTTGTGAAAAATCAACGGCAGTGTTATTGTTTCCCCCCTCCGTAGCATTCTTTCCACCTTCACTTTCAAATGAATGGCAATGTCAAGAACGCACTATCAACACTAAACCAAGAGAATCAGTCCACATGAATGTATTTGTTCTTCGCTTGTCGCTTGTTTCTCACTCCACTGAACTGTGTGCTTCACTTTGTGTGTGTGTGTGTGTGTGTGTGTGTGTGTGTGTGTGTGTGTGTCTGTGGGTGTGTGTGTAAACTGGAGTGACCTCCAAACATCTGGTAATGAGCTGGAGAACAGCCTTAGAAGGCCTCCCCCTGACCAATCTCCTTAATTATACCACTCATCATGGAGAGAACCGGGGAGAGAAAGAAGAGAGAGAACAGCCAGTGGTTTAGACTCTCCAACTTCCACTGCTGAGAAAAGAAGACGGAAGAGAGATGGAGAGGAAGAGGGGACTATTTCACAGGGTAATTTTACAAGCTATAGGCTTGACAGTGAAGTACAGCAATCTGCATCTTGCTGCTGTGATTTTTAAGTCCCAGTTGGAAAGATGGCCTCCACTTTGAGACATTCCCGGGAGGGCTTTTGAGTGACACTCCTGGGGGGAAAGACATCTTCAAATTGCTGCTAAAAGGTAACATTAGGATCTCAAATCCCCCTTCCTCCACCTCCCTCTCTTGCTTTCTCTCTCAATATGCAGCCTCTGCAAATGACATACATTACTGGTCCTTTTCCCTATTAGTTACCATGTGCAGCTGCTTGCTAAAAATGCCTGGAGAGTTTTGGAGATTGGGCGGCAGCTTTAGAGTGCTGTGCAAATGGAAAGTAACTGTGCATGTGTTTGTGCGTGTGTGTGTGTGTGCGTGGAAGCCCTCATGGGCCCATATGAATTTTATTAAAAAGTTTATTGAAATCACATTATCTGCACACACACACACTGTAAGTCATGAGCTTCATTAATTGCTACTCCTATTCGAAGAGGTTGTGATCAGTGATCACTGAATGTACAATATTGCTGTCCAGTTCTATGATAATGTATTGCTGTACACATTAATGAAAAAAGAGGCTATTCTAATTCTGGGTATTAATAAAAAATATGATTGTACTTTCCCTGCAGTGTTTCTAAATGTTTACTGAATTCCACAATCTGCCCCACAACAGAATTCATAAGTGCTGTTCTTGGATAAAATTCTCTGTCAGCGCTAAATCAGAACTATTACAAAAGCGTGAGTTGACGACATTGCAAGCACTAAGCACACCTCCCTCTGTTTTTTGGAGAATTAATGATTATGTATCCAAAACTTAAAGGAGAACAATGCTGTTAAGGGTATTGGACATTAATCATGTTCATATAGTTCACAGCATTGAATGTTACTTTTTTTTTTCCAGACACTCTCTGCCCAGTCTTGTGCTACACTAATGCTGTGTTCATGTCATATGGGAAGAAAGGTAGAGGTCGGAAAGATATCCATCAACACGTCTTGCAACCGTTCACATCAACTGGAAAGAAAAGCTATTGTTACTATTCTTTATGTCAATATCAAAGGTAACACTAATAAAGCATTAATTTAATAACATAAATGCTCAGTTGTATGATAGGCAGACCAGGTTGTTGGATAAAAAAAGCATGCATGATAAAAGTAGCATTTTCCAGATTCTTCTGTGTTATTTACCTCCTAGTCCAATATATCAAACCTTTCAGAAAAGTGCGAGATTCCTAGCTGTAATTCAGTGTTGGATATTGATGCGATTGCTATTTAGAAGTTAGAAGGTGGTAATTATAAATTTCATGACATGAAGGCAGCAGGAGCGGTAGACAACTCCCTAGAGCAGGGGAAGGCAGCCAGGTGCTATGGAGGGTGGAGAGCCTGCAGGTTTAAAATTACACACAGGCCATTTACCAGATAATGCATATTAGTTTATTTTTGCATGTTTTTGTGTTGTGCATTTAATTGTATTTAAGTGTATTTAATTATATTTGTTGAGCTAACCTGTTTTAAGCAGTGTAATAGACTTGCTTCACCAGTTTTTCGTCTTGATTGTGCAGAGGACTTACTAAGACACTGTCTATGTTTGCATTGAAACTCTGATGTTGAGTAACACACAATGCTCTGTATTCAGCCAAAACAAAAGCAAAAACTGTTGCCATGGCTGTGCATGATCCGCACCGTCAGTCATTGTTTAGTCGGAGCCTCTCCCAGGCCTGCGTCCAGAGCATCGACTTTTCCCCCATAGAAACTGCAGGAGTCACAGCTGCAGATTGTCCTTGTCTCCTCTGTACAATCTCCATCACTACATTGTGATTTATCTAAGAACTTCGGAGATGTGGACAGATAAAATGGGGTTAAAAACTGTGTCTGTTACATTGTGGACAGTGGCTTTCATACGGTCAGACTTATCTCAGCTTTTGAAAGTAAGCACAACACACTAGCTAAGTGGCTATTCTTTTTTGTGTGTGTGCACTCCCATCAGGAAACAGTCCCTGCCTCTAACACGGGACGATGTGTCGAGCCAACAAAAAGCACACCCTAATAAATTGTAGTTTTTCAAATGATGGCACTACGTAATGTGGAAGTATTTTGATACCGCAAATTGTCAAACCCAGAAATCAGAAAATACAATTACCCATTTCTAGTCCTAGCACTGCCCTAAAATTGATGCACTTTAATCTGCAAGGTTAAAGGCACATGGTGTATATTCTGTTTTATGGAGGATTTCCATTTACATTTTCTGGCAAACTCACACTCCCTCTTCCATCCCAGAAGTCAGCAGAAGTAGACAGCTAGCACGTGTTTTTCCTAGAGTTTAACCCTAAACGATCTAGAACAATCTTATCTGGCTTCTCTGTTTGCTGTGGGTGTTTGTTGGCGTTGGAGGACTTGGGGCACATGACAGTGATCAACTGACTGTCAAGGACAGCTGTGAAGATAGCATCAGCCCCAGTGTCAGGTGGCTGGGTCCTTGAGAGTGAAAGCAGCACTCGAGCTATGATTGTCAGATCGGTTGCAGGGAAAACCTTGTGTTCTCGGAATGGCTGTGGCAGTGCAGGTGTTCTGGTTTAGTCTCTTTTCTCAAATGGTTCCAGGAAAAGGAAATATGAGAATCGGTCAGATTTTCCCTGGAAGAGCCGCACACATTTTTTTTGGCCACCTTTTGTCACAATTTTAAGGTAACAACTCTTGGAGTTTTTCACTGAAAGGTTGTTGAACCCCAGTGACGTCTGAAGTTGCCTTTTATTTCTCATTTATTATTCAGTTTTAAACCTTCTGTGTTTTAAGAATGTTGATTAATGCAAGATGTCATCATCAAGATAAGTATAATGGGTTTCAAAAGGAAAATGAGTTGGAAATGATCTTAACCTATACCCTAAGATCACCCAAGGGCCTAAATCACTGCTTGCAATTCTCTACTGTACATGTGTGTTTGTGTGTGTGTGTGTGTGTGTGTGTGTGTGTGTTCTGGTACCCAGAGACCCCACTGCCTCTGATGTGGGGTCCTGCCTGCCTGCAATTACAACCCATTAGTTCCTGATTGATAGCTTCTCTCAGGGCTAATGCATTTCAAGAGCAGAAAACAAGATAAAGGGAAAATGACAATAAATACATAAATGAATAAAATGCCACTTCTCATTACTCATATCTTCAGCCTCTTTGTGCTCCCTAAGTAACTTGCGCAGTTTGTGTCCACAGAAAAA
Source organism: Myripristis murdjan (assembly GCF_902150065.1). Taxonomy (NCBI): domain Eukaryota; kingdom Metazoa; phylum Chordata; class Actinopteri; order Holocentriformes; family Holocentridae; genus Myripristis; species Myripristis murdjan. Next base: position 16,712,985 of record NC_043987.1, on the reverse strand, counting down.
CAAAATTACATGAGGATGACAGTCAACGTGGAAGACGCTTAAAGAGAGGAAACTCTCTTCAAGCGTCTCTGTCAATACAACAGCGCCTGAGCGCATTGAAGACCAAAACAACTCAATCACTCTCTAGTGAACGTGAAGTCTGCGTTAACATGCGTTGTTTTGCTTAAATCTTTGAAAACTTTTGGTGCCGCATTATGACTGATAAGATCTGTGGTTTAACAGTAAGACTAACAGACTAAAATGTGGGCGAATGGTAGGAGCGCCCTGTTGGCTCGAGTGTGTTACAAGCTCAGGCTGCTACCTACATTCTCACCATAAACAAGCACCAGAGACAGTTTGATTATGGGTTTGCCAAACCCACACAAATCCACTCTTGCTCTGTGTGGGTGGCTGTTTGCGTTGGAAAATGTGTACGGTGTATTCAAAATGCTACTAAAAATAGGTGCTTGCGATCTATCAGTGTGTGTGCAAGTTAAACATGAGAGCCTGCATGTGTCTACATGTTATTCCCTGTTAGTTTATACTTCCTGGAGGCCACTTCTTTCTCCACTAAATCCACTCCCAGCACCACCTCCAACACCACCAGCTCCCCTTGTCAAATTACAACCTTTTCCCGTCCTCCTCAATTCCGTCCTTTCCCCTGGCTCTGTGACAGTGTGGGGCCTGGGTCCTCCCCTGTCGTGAGGCCTGCATTGACCGCTGGGTTATTGCCCCCTAATTATCAATTACTGGGCCAGGCTTCCACACCTGGAGCAGGCCAGGCTGGGAATGAGTTTGAGCCCATTAGGATGGACCCCCGGCTGGGCTGTTTATAGCGGGGGCTGGGCCCTACCCTCTAGAGGTGTTAATGGACCTGCCAGTCGCACACACTCTCTGTAGCTGGCTGCTCCATTGTTTTGGCTGCTACTGGAGCAAGAGGACAGCTTACTGATGCTGCTCTGCATCAATAAGCTGAGATCTTAGCGTGCATTTCCTGTCATAGTTGCATAAACAGATTTTTTAAAGTTTTCCCGGTGAGTCCTGAACCTATTCACAGTGATTCAGTGACTTTTCATGGAGGACATTAACAGACCCAGTATTGTTATCTGCACAAGTGCACCGATGTGTTGTTGAGCAGAACGTACTATCCACATGAATTAGAAATCCTCTGATGTCACCAAACCACATCCTGAGTTCAATATGATTATCATGCTTCATCAACATGTTTTACGGTATGGTGATCCACGTGATATAACACTCCCCCATCACACATAATCGGTATCTATCTGCATAATCTATCGTGATACAGGAGCAGAGAGCCAGTTACAGGAAGGGGAGGGGGCCATCACTTAGTGAATATACAATATTGAATTACAAGTGTGGAAACCATGTTCCTCTGCAGCCAGGATATGTGATGGCATTCAGACAGAATCTGCCTCCTAAATTATAGCCATAGAGCTCTGTTCTTAGCAGTCATCTAACTTCATTATAAGTTTGTCTACAGACTCCAGATCTTTGCTCAAACAGTCCTTTAATTCAACACGCAAAAAAGGCACAGCATTGAAAGAAAACAACATTAAATTACATTACTGGGACAAGTGGTGCCATTCATGAAGCAGGTTGCTCGCTTGTTCCTGTTGATATATTTCAATGTATTCAAACTGATCAAGTGTGATAGAAGAAGACATGCGTACAAGATCACTGCTTTCATGTTGCCCCAGCCATCTGTGTCCTCCACTTTGCTCTCTCTCCATTCATATACGGATAAGCACAAAAATAGATGTCTTTTCACATAGATTGACTTGGCCTCTTCTCATCACAATAGTCGCTCTCTCAAGCCTGGCTCGCTTCTGCTCTATTCAAGTGCTGGTGGCATTTGGGTGAAGAAGCCATCTTATGGCAGCCATGTACTATATCATGAAGAGATTGAATTGAAAATGAGGCATTCCTCAAAATAGCTGCAGGCAAATGGGGAAAGCTAGTGTGAGAGTACTGAGGGTGACAGGGGTGAAGATATATGTTGTGACTTTATGTGTATTTTAGAGTGCAGAGGTTGGTTTTGACTCTTTGTCACGCTGAATGCTTCTCAGATATGTCACAGGTGTGATGATGAATTTGAGATTGTGGTATGAGCAGTATTAAATTTGTAATTGGTTCACCCCCCCACCCCCCACTCTTTGTGTGTGTGTGTGTGTGTGTGCACATGTGTGTTTTATATCCCCTCCCTTGGCCCATTGGTTTTCCTGCTGGTGTGTCTGCATGTGAGTTTGTGTGGCTGTTTGCATATTTGTGTGTGCGCCAGACCTAGGAAGGAAATGAATGACTAAGACACAGCTTTGCCTTTATTTTCTTATCATTGTGATTCAGAGCAGATTGAAAATATGCTTTTTGTATTCCTCTGTGAACTCTGAACACGAAAACCTCTCTGGAATATGCTCTTATTTTATGCATGCTTGCTTTTTGATGTTTCTTGCAAAACAAATCCATTATCCACATCACTTGCCAATCGTCATTTAAGCATTGTTCATAATTAAACTGCATGAAATCAAAGGCCCCAGTCCAGAGCTTTGGTCACATAAGCTATGTCAGACAGTAAAAAGTGGCTTACACTGATTTTCTCCTCAAATGTGACAGATCTGATTTTTTATGCCAGTGTGAACAGCAAAAAAACAAACAAACAAAAAAAAAACACTGAATGTGATATTGTCAATTCTGATTTGGGATACTTTTTATATTTGGTCCTAAATCAGATACATATTTGATTTCAGGTGAAGTGACGGCCGTGTGAAGACTCTACTACATTTCTCAATCAGTCATTATTCACTGATTGTCAGCAGCGGTGAACAAAACATGGAGGATTGCAGCAAAAATGTCAGAGATACAGGAGGTTGTAAATGTAATAGATATATGGAACGATGCTTTAATCCAAGCTCTTTTTTGCTTTCTTGCCCTCAGGCTAAACAGCTGACAGACTGCCACCACACCACTGTTACCACAGCAAACAATTCAAGAAATGAATACCTGCACCGCTATTTTATTAACTGTAATGACAGACTGTCGTGCAAATAACATCATTTTTTTTTTTTTTATTGTGCAGCAGCATGCTTGTTGTTAATACTGGGTCAAGGTAGAGATCGGTTCACACTGATGTCAGATATGGGTCACATACAGAGAGGATTGTGAACAGTCGAAGCAACAAGATCAGATCTGAGAAAAATTTTTTGAACTGGGTCACTTGCCACTGTGTGAATGCAGCCTTAGTCATGTCCTGTGCATTTGTTGCAAACTGTGGCTACTGGCTGCTTTTACTCACAACTGTTGGGCGCAAGGCATGCTGTGAGTTACAGGAAGAGAATGAACTAATCAATTATCTTTCCAAAACAAACTATGGCACATAATTCTTGTCATTCAGCTCAAGGTTTAAAATATGCCTGTTGCCATGGAGGTTTAAACACAGAGCTCTCCGGTTTATTATCTCATTCTTATCAACACATATCTGCAGTCATCTTGTCCGCTGACAATATATCCTTTCACATACCCGGATTCCTTACATTTTCATTTCCAGGTTTAGTCAGGCCACCTTTGCCAAGGTAGCCAGGGTGGAGCCATTTATTAGTTGGTTTATTTCTAATTGAATCAATAATAATATGAAATATGACACAGGTTTTCCTTAACCAGGTTTATGTGCTTGTCTGTGCAGGGTGTATTAACATTGGTGATATTTTCTTACAGCGATTTTCCCTTTTTTCTAGTGTCATTGTGGTCATTGCCAATCTGGGCAGTGACTTGAAGGGAAGGGCCCAGTGGTCGCTTCCTCTTTCTGTGTGACCAGACACTGTTGAGTAATTAAGGCTGAGGGGTGGGGGGTCGGGGGGGCATCCCTCATCCAAGGGGGAAGTGGTAATTACTAGTTGCTCACACTTTTGTTTTTCTCCTCTGTTTCATTACAATTTTTGGTTAATAAACCCACTGCCTTTTTTGCATGGACTTTTGCCTCCTGAGCCATTTTTCAATTCAGCATCTTTATTTACTCACCCCCACTGCCAGACAGCCTCAAAAGCCCATCTATGTAAAATTACTACCAGTAATTTATAATAAGTTTCACTGTGAGCTGCTGTTGTTTCAGATAGGAGCACTTATTCAAAATCTTAGTTATGGTATGTGTTTAGAAAAATATTTCCTTTCCTTTCCCTTTCATTACTATCAACGAAACATGATGAAATTTGAAAGTTTGGAAACATGAGTAATCTTTGCAGCCACTAATGATGTAACATAGCCACAACGGTCCACAAAGACTCGCTGCGTTAAGCCTCACTGCTATGCCCTGTTGTGCTTCACAGGAGCCATGGGATATGTGCACTGACGCAAGTTCATGTCCCATGTGGGAAGCCATTGTAAATACATGGTCAGGTGACTGTGTGCTGAGGGAGAACGACACAAACATGAGTGATAAACTCTGTTGATTACTGATCAGACGCACAAAAGAATTCATAAAAAATATAGAACTCTTGTCATTGGATATGATCCACTTTGTGCCATCTCTGGATGATTTATTGTTTTTGCCACTGACACACCTTGTCTTGTTCACAAGAACTTGATGACTGCACTTTCTGGGAATAATCTGAGTGTAACATAAATGATTTGTCATTGTGAATAATAATGTCTTGAGAATCTCTGTGGCTTCTAAATGACCCCTATGGTTACTTTGTAGTGGTCCCTAAATGAGAACAGCTCAGCTTTGGGTGTTTTCAGCCGTCAACTTTTTGTACCTTTGCTATGCAGCTATGCTGGTATTTTGTTTGACTCAGGACTGAGCTATGTCCGTGTCTGAAATGTGTGGAAATTTCTTACGCATCACAACGTCCTGCTGTGTTATGACTGTGGATTGAAAACAAATCTTCATACATGCCACAGACTTATTTCAGGACCTTGGGTTCCAATTTCTGGGCAGTAACAACCTCACCTGGAGTCTTTTTCAGCTTTCGACGCTCATCTCTTGTTTCAGTTGTGTCTCAGCCAGCGGCATATTTATGTGTGGGTGTCCTCTTTCATTATGTGATATTCTTTCATTCCTCTCCTTGGTCTCTGTCAAGAACGCTAGTATTAAGATGTGTACAAAAGGTGGGAACACACACCTTTGGGTTTTCAGACAATGCCTACCATTTCCAATAATGCAACAATTAAATTCATCCCACGTTGAGTATATGTGCCTCTTTGTGGGCTCAATTCCTGCCATCTTCCAAATCTTTGTCATCTCAAATGAAAAAGACTTGTAACATTAAAGCCCATGTACCATTATCCCTCTTTACCATTATTCATCTCCAGTAAGCACTGCAGCTTCCCTCAGGGTGACAAGGCGAGGTTTGATGCCATTCAGTCCTAATCAGACACTGTTTGCCTGTTATTGGATTGACTGTAGTGCACAATGTGAAAGGCGCGGAGCCTCAGGCACAGCTGACTGTGATGGGCCCCCATGAGGGTACCCCATGGTCGCTCCGTGGGGAGGTGTTCCTAATCCAGGATTATTCTCCCAGACCCACAACCAGCTGGATTAGGGGATAGTGGAAAAGGGCACCGTCAGCACTCTTTCCTCAGCAGCTCAGTGGATTAGAGCCACGCAGACGCCAAGCTGCCTGTGAGGTGCAGAGAACCTCGCTGGTCCCCTCACAGCTAAACAGCAGCACCATACATGGAGATGGAAAAAACAGGATGGTTCAGTGCACACACTCACACACCAGGAAGAGTTGATTTTTCCATCCTTGTCTTAGCGTTTTCAAACACGGTGTCAGGAGATAATGGTTGGCTTTACGGGTGGATGGCGCTGAACTACATTGTGAGATAGGAATTGAAAAAGAAACAGCCCAACATTTGACATCTGGGGTTATTTTTAAATAAACCTCAATATCTCATAACCTACTACACTCGGTGCTGTTTCACCTGGCCTGTGAGTAGGCCTTACAGTCTGGCTTGGGGCAGCAGATAACAGGATACAGATGACGGCTTCCATACAGCTGCAACCTGCCATCCTTCATTAGAGAGATTATCTACATTACTGTCTGTGTGTGGGTGTGTGGATGTGCATTCGCACAGTGTATATCTATATATATGTATATATATGTATACATATTTATATACATGTGTGTGTGTGAGAAAGAGAAAGACAGCATCCACTACATGCGTCTATGTGGGTGTGTGTATGTATATTGTGTGCATGTGTGAGCTTTTTGCGGTCCGTGTGTGAAACCCGACGCAGCGCATGAACGCAGCAGCAGAGCAACACTCAGACACCCCAGCTAGTTTCTCCAGGCCAGTAATCAGCCAATATTGATTGTGAAGTAGTCAATGAGAGTAAAGTCTCAATGTGCCCTCAAAGCGGCTGTGGACGGATCGATCAAGGCCTGCTGCCGAGCCTTTGTGTGACCAGCATAATGGAATGCGCACAGCGGTGTGCAATATTTGCTATCTTTGATAAGAAGGGCATCTTATTTGAAATTATTAGTCATCAGTGTTCCCTTTTCCTTAGGATAATACATTGCTAGGTAATGTGCTATTTATTTTGCCTGTTTTGTGACAATAAGGATTTTATAGGCCCAAAAAGAATGGTAATTCACACAGTATATCCTTGAACAAACAAATTTATGTTTGTCCATACCAGTATGAGATGAGTGAAGATGCATTTCCTCCCCATCAAAACCACATCCTATCAACTTAATGCAAAGAAAGAGGCCATATTGAAATTGCCAGGTGCCTAATTTGGTCTTTGTCACACATAATTGAAACCACTCATCCCTCCCCCCACCAATGGTGAGAGAGAGAAACAGAGAGAGACAGAGAAAGAGACAGAGAGACAGAATGAGAGAGAGAGAGAGAGAGAGAGAGAGAGAGAGAGAGAGAGAGAGAGAGAGAGAGAGATGATTGCCTTATAAGGCAGTAGGCTGTTATGAATGTGACGTCTCATTCCCAGCAGTGTGCTGGCAGATGATACGGTAAAGCCCACATCTCAAATCCATCTGAAGAAAGCTGGCTCTCCCAGGCTTTGGTTTGATAGCTCCAGCTGTCTAGTTTAGGATTCTGTATGTGTGTGTGCGTATGTGTGCATGTGTGTGTGTTTGGAGGTGGGGGCGATGGTGCGTGTGTATGTGCTTGCACATGTATGTTTATGTCCGCATTCATTTATGTGTGTTTCAAGGGGGCGGTTGTGTGTGCACACCATGTTATTGACTCCTGAATTACTTCTCTGCAGGGGGATTTTGTTGGAATTTTCTGTGTGTGGTGGGGGGGCAGGAGAGTGTGGATGATGAATGGGAAGGTATGTGGGTGTGAGTGTGTATGCGCGTGTGTGTGTGTGTGTGTGTGTGTGTGTTGGTGGGTGGGGTGGGTGGGTGTGGATAAAGAGGATGCTGAGTCAGTTGGGTGATATATAGTGTAAGCATTGCAGCACAGGTGGAGGCTTGGAGGGAACACACACACACACACACACACACACACACACACACACACACCATGTACAACAAAATTTTCCTTTCCTCTTCTGTTTCCCCTCTGGCATTCCTTCTGCCTTTTTCCTCTTCCTGGTCCCTCTCTCCCCCTCGCTCTATCTTTCCCTCTATATCCCTGTGATCTAATCTCGCTCCCTCTCACCTCCTTCAGCTCCCCTCCCCTTCTCTCCCTCTCTGCATCCTCCTGTATCGCTCTCCTTACCTCCTCATTCTTCTCTCCCCTCTCCATCACTATCCCTCTTGCTGCATCGAAGTATTCCCCTCCCCCATCCAGACAGCCGGGGTAGATGTGTGTGTGTGTGTGTGTGTGTGTGTATGTGTGTGTGTGTGTACGTGGGGTGTGTGTGTTAGTGTGTATGTGCTCCCAGCTGGGGGCAGCAGCAGGGAGGGATGTTCTTTGGGGAAATGGAGGACGGTATGCGATCTGCTCCTCTTGGAAAACCGTCAGTGTAGCCCAGCATCTTTCCTCTCTGTCCTCTGAAATTCCTCTCTGTCTCTTTTTTTAATTCTTCAATCTATCTCCACTTTCACTGCATCATTTGACTCTTTCCCTCCCTTTCTCAATCTGTCAAAAAATATTTTACCTTTGCAGTATACCTGTCACCCCCCTCCTCTCTTTCTCTCTCTCTTGCTCTCTCTCTCTCTCTCTCTTTCTGTTCTCTGTCTTTTCGGCTTCTCTCCCTCGCTGTATGTGCCAGGGTTTTTTCAGTGTTGCTGGTGCCCTCTCAGCATGTGCTGCCGTCCCCCACGGAGAGGGCTTTCTCCTGTCACTGCAGACTCCTCACGGGGAATCCTCTCCCAAACCAGCAGTCTCTTCAAAGCCCAGCCCTCCATTTATCTCTCTATCCTCTCCACTTTTCTTTCTCCCATTCTCCCTCTTTTATAAGCGCCGCCACAAGCTCCTTTCAATTATCTTACCCTTCCTCTCGGCGGTCGCTGGGAAACAGCTTTTCTGTGCAAATATTTGCTTTTCATGAATATGCCATCATTAAGCACCCTGCATAGGTGTGGGTGCAGCACCGTCGAAATGTTAATTGCGGCTCGGCGAGGGCCTCTCGCACATTCCTCCCCTTGCTGGAATCTGGCAGGAGCTCAGACAGGGAACAGACCGTCTGGGTCAGGGCAGGCTGAGGCAGAGAGGATGAAAAAGAGAACCAAGACAGAGAGAGACAGAGAAGGAGGGATAGCGAGGGGGATGAAGAAGAAAGAAGAAAAGAAGAAAAGAACTTGTTATCTACCAAACCTTCATTTGCACCTACAGGTTAAGCACCAACCTGATTGTTTAAGATCCCAGAACAAGCTGCGTCTTGGGGTAGCAGTCTTTTGGTGTGGCTGCTTCTGGGCACATGGGCATCTCAGACCTTTGGCTCCTGGTCTAAAACAGGCCTAAAAATTAGCATCTTGTCATCCCAGTGGATTTTTCCTTGTTGTTTTACACACTAACCTTCTTCCTGTAGCACTTAAAGATTTACTTTTAATAAACCATGTGTTATAATAAAATGCGCTACCATCATTATTACTATTGTCAAGGGCAGCATAAAGTGTGCGTGCAGAAGAGAGTCCAATTGAGAATTCTAGTACAATTGGATGAGAACCAAGAGTCCTGCATGAAAAGAAGGATTAGAGTCCATTTCAACATGGAGCTGGTATCTGTTGCAAGATCACTTTAAGATGGTGAACAACCACTGCTTTGTTTTAGGCAAGGAATGCGGCCAGTTCAACTAAATGGTGTTGGCCATTTCCGTCGGTATGAAGGCTTGGCTATGCTGGCAAGGGCCTCCTGGCAGAGCTCCTCAACAGGGAGACTGTGGACAATATGGAATATATGGTTTAATCCAAGGCTGTCCAGCCATGTGCCATGGAGGGACAGGAGTAAGCAGCTTTTCATTCCAACTAATGTCTGCATGAGGGAATTTCCCTGATGAGCATGTCTTCGACCAGAGTGGGAGAGCTAATTGGTGACTCCTCTGGTTTACACTAATCTCAAATTGTCACACATGTAGCTAATGCCACAGGTTTGGAAATGTTTTCACTAAACAGCTAGAAAATTATGACAAATCTGAGGGCTATTGACAATGTTCAACCCAATCTAGAGCTTTGCATTGGTGCTTAATGTTGTTCAAGTTCACGTTTTTATAGAACCCCAAAACACTGTTACAGTCTCAAAGGGCTTTACAGGGCCACAAATTTATAGAAAACAAAATGACATCCACTGACATGAACCCTCATAGCAGTCAAGAACCCCCTCACCTCCCACCTCACCACAAAACCATGCCTAGAAACCGAAAAGGGGAAAAATGGAAGAAATCTTGGGAAGTGACCACAGAGAGAGCCAAACCCCTTCCAGGCCAACTGAGAGTGTGGTGGGGGCCGAGTAGGAAATTATTAGCTCCAGTCAAATCAAAATAAATGATTAACTCCGATCAAATACAGCCTAGTTGTTAAACAAAAACAAAATCAGAATAAGTCCAATATTACAAGTTGCAGGAACAACCGAGAGCATTGGTGCAGTTTGCAAACTAACACAGGAAACCTCTTCTGCAAGATTAGAAATGCCATGTCACAATCAACAGTAAACGCTCTGTTTAAAGGGACTTTAAATAAATCTGAGCTTTTATTTGTGAAAAAGCAACTGAAAAGGCAAGGTTTACACAATGGGCAGTGGCTGTTGCGGTGACACATGACATTTGTTTCTTGAAAAAAAAAAAATGTTGTTTTATTATTTTTCGAAGAGCTTGTGGCTGTCACATTATCAACAAGTTCCATCTCAGCTGAACCAAAACTAACCACTGATGTGTGGTGTGGACGTCAGCAGCAGCCACACCAATGAATCACTGTCAGAACAAAAGGGTTTCAAAACGGCTCCTCCTTTCCTTGGAACCAGCTCAGGTCTCTGGAGTCTTGAAGACATAGTATTCTCCACAGGCTATTTTGGCATCTTCCTTTGCACTTCGACCCATGCCTGCAGCAGTGCGCACGTCTCCCTTGGTGCAGTGCGGCTAGATGTTCCACTTTTATTGACACCAGAAGACACACTGCAAATATTATAGATTTTTTTTCTTGTGTGATAGATCACAGTTTGTCAGCCATAATCAATTTTTTAAAAATGCCAGTAAAAATGGAATCACATCTCTGCCTCTTTTTTTTTTTTTTTTTTCCTGGCTGAGAAACAGTGAAGGATTCATCAGCTATACCTGGTTTAAACGAGCACACTTCTGGCAAACTTCTGGGGTTTCAAGTCTCAATTCAAAGTTCTCATCAATTTTTATCTAGGTCACTGTAATTTAGCAGGCTAAGCAGCAAGAGCCGTTTCTACCCTGTCAGAAAAACAAACCAGAAATGCCTCTTTGGGGAGGTGTTCTTCAAATTCAGAGCCAAACAAGAAGCAAACTTCAGCTTTGCAAGTTCCCCTTTACCACATATTTTCTAATGTGATTCTCTCCAAACCTCTCGGTCTGAGCCAGAGGAGTAGCTATGAGGGATTAGACCAAACGACGGGAAAAACTAAAAGACAGACAGACAGGCCAGCAGACAGATGGGATGTAAGACAGATTGAAGGACAAAGCAGATGACACATAGACAGATGTCAGGTGGACAAATTGGCCTTCAGAGGCTGGACAAACAGGCTGGGATGTAGCACAGAGTGGATGGAAAGACTTCAAAGACCAAAAAGGGCAGACGCAGCTCCAGCTGTTCCTCTATCCCTTTTTCTTTCTGTTTTCAATCCCGTCTTCAGTTCTATAAGTAGAGAGAGAGTTGTGTGAAATTGCTGTTGCTGACAGACAGGGTGTAGTCACAGGGCTTAGAGATGACATGATTCTAGTTAGTCACACCAGGCCAATGTAACTGCTTAGCGCTGGTAACTGAGGCTGGTTTATATATAGTGTGCGGCCTGTCACAACAGCCCCATGCTCTGTCTAGCCCGAGTCTACGTCGCCGTCTCACTTCACGAGCTCATCTCCATACATCATAGTGGAAAGGGGAGCTGGAGCAGGGAAGATGCTCCTCCATACAATTCCTCCAGGGCTACACTGAGATGCATCTGACGTGTGGATGTGCACGAGTGTGTGGGTGGAAACTCTCTGGGTCTCCTTTCATCAGGTTTTCCTTTTTCCCTCTTTTGTTTGCCGCTCACTCCACTCCATCTTCCTCACCTTTCCTGTCGCAATACCTCTCTTTCCCCACATCGCTGTCGTCGTTGTTCAGACGCCAAGCTGTCATGTGCTGGCAGCTGGAGGCACACGTGGGCGGAAAGTTGCCTCCATCTATCCTTTCCTTCTTCCTCATTATCCACCTTTTTATTATCCCTTTGCTTCTACCCTAACGCATTCTCCCTCTCTCCCTCACTTCAATTCGGAGCCTTTCCACAGGTGAACTCTCCTGCACCCTCCCTCCTTTGTCTCTGATCTACCGCCCGCCCTCTCTCCCTCCCTGCTGCTTTTCCCAGAGAAATCAACCTGCTATCAGCGGGGTCTATGAATAGCACAGGGCTGGAGCTGCGACCCACTCACCTCGCTGACAAAGCTCATGTCTTACATTGCCCCTGCACTCCAGAATCCTTCCAGCTATTACTACGATTGCAATCACTGCACTTCTGCTACTGCTCCTGCTACCGCTGCTGTTACAGAGCCCCCCAAAATCCTGTGGAATACCATGTCTGGTTACGGCACGCCTGGGTTTTCCATACCATATAATGTATTGAATAATGTATAGAATGCGCAGATTCAAGGCTGAAGCGTTTAAATATTTTATTGAGCTCAAATGAAGTGGATATGTTTTTCATTTAATTAGGAGTGCGCACTTTATCTGGGTCTTTGCGAATGTGGGTGTCTCAGTAGTGACAGGCGCCGTCTAACAGTATACACACTGAAAAGAGGGGAAGATGTGTGAAAAATATTAATAAATAAGTACACCCATCTGCATTCTGCACCTGTGCACATTTTCTCCCGTTTTCCCAGCACAACATACAAGCAGATATATACATCAAAATATCTGCAGTTAAGCAGTCAGAGCTGCACGCAGATGCAGCATAAAGATAAGCGTCCGCTGCCACCGGTGCCATCAGTTTTCCTCTATGGCACGCCTGAAAATTCAGTTATGGCGAGATGCTTATTTTTCCAAACGCGCTGAAACCTGTTTACAATGCAGTGAAGCAGCGGCATCATCCTCACAGTGTGTCTCCTCAATGCCAGAGCTCCAATAATACACCAGGGACAAGGAGCTTAGCGGTGACAGCCTCAAATCCCTCTTTCCACAGCACTGATTTCTGGATTAAGGAGGGGAGATTTCCACACCTCTGAATTGTATTGTGTTACGGGGCTCATGCATCTTTTCATGCATCTTTTCTTCTGTGGTGTGCATCGAAACGGGAGCGTTCCCTTATTTACACAGATTTAGTGAGATTCCGGATGGGACATGGGAGGCTATAACATGAATGAGGTTTAGGGCTGGGAGAAGGTGGAGAATCAGAGTGATTATTGTGGTAAAACCCCCTTTATGGAGGGATTTCGAAGCCTCATAATAAACAGAACAACTAAACAGCGTGCTTATGCATATTTTGGTTCCTCAAAAGCGTGCTCACTTGAGGTTGGGTTGTTTTGCTTCACCTCGGCGGCAGCCTAAATTCAAGTTGTGCTTCAGATTTGCACTTGAGCTCATAGCGTTCCCGTTTCTCTGACAGATTCCGATGCCATGAAAAGGTGGGTGATGTTTTTATTCCAGTGTGACCAAAGTTTCTCCGTTGCATTCTTCCATTTACTCCTCTTCCTCCTCCCTTTCTTTTGCCCCTCCTTTTTTCCTCTCCCTCTCTCCTGTCCTCCATGACCTTCCTCTGATCCGTCGTCATGTTACTGGTTCTTTTACGGAACGCTGTTTTGACTTTCCAGGTTCCGCATTCCTCCACACAGCATTCCGACCTGCCTGCTGGACTGCCGGAAGAATTCCTGGCCTGTGATTATCCACTCATATTTCATTTACGCACACACACACACACACACACACACACACACACACACTCACACTCACACACACACACGCACACTTTGACAGAGTGGGGCAATAAATTAATGGAATGGGCTTTGCTCTTTTATTACCTCTGAAGAAAGGTTTATTGTTTCTTGTTGCAGGGGGTTGAAGTAATTTATTGATACATTCCAAAATGTCAAAATGCCATTGATTTGCTTGTGAGTGATCAATCTGCGGACATTTGTGCTTTTTTTTTTAACAGATGATATATGGGAGTGGAAAGTGTTTGTGCGTCTCTAATATCTCCTCTTTGTGAGCCAAATTCAACACAGCTTTACTGCATGTTTATTTTACAATTACCGAGGAATTAAGATCAGACATACACTTAATTACAAGCAAGAAATGATGAAAATCTAAGTCAATCAAATTTACTACCCCTCCACCAAGATCCGTCTATACGAAAACATTACAATGTGTGATTGCACCAAAGCACACGCCTTGTTATAAATATAGTTATCTTTGTACTGGATCAATAAAATCATTCAAACCATTGCAAAGAACAGACACATTTGTGCACACATGCACACATGACAGCAGAATACACACATGTACATGGCACGCTTACTCAAACACAAGCACACACACACACACACACACACACACACACACACACACACACACACACAGCCTTAGTGCAGTTGGCAGTAGGTGTTAATTGTGTTGGGCCTGAGGGCAAAAATAACATTGCACAGAAGACAGAGAGACAGCATGTGTTCTGTCTTTCAACAACCTCGCCTTTGTATTGAGAACAAACTATATACAGTATATGCACTAATAAATAAAATAAATCTCCTCTTTATCATAGGGATATGAGTATTCACTGCACATCTTTCTATTTTGACTAAGATACTTGATACCGGTAGTTTTCATTTGTATACATTTTCTGTTTTTCTTATTTACAGCATAATGTCCCTCAGTGAATCCCAATAGACACTGTTTTCATGGCTATGACTGTTAATTGCTAATTAGGCTGGTGCTGCAATAGACCCCTGTGTGAGGTGATAGCACTGTGTCGGTGTACACAGAATAATTACAATGGAAGGTGCTGTAAAAGCGTGTCAACATCTGTTCCCGGTGTGGCTGTAAGAGAGAAAGGTTTATGAAAGCAGCTCGCTTCCACAAACGTGAGGGGTTACACTTATTGCTACATTGATATTCATGCAAATTTTGAACCAGGCGGATGTGGCGGCAAGCGTTTTTATGGGTCATTTGTTACTCTGCAATTTATATGAAGCTGACTTTCGAGCAAGCTTTGGCAAAATATTTCATTATATTAACCCTCTGATGCATAAACTGTTGAATTTGCTTATTTTCCACAGCAGCATATGGAGTAACTACCTGTACCTTTTTTTTTTAATAATTATTTTTAAATGCATTATTTCATGAAAATAGCATCCTTTGAGAATACACACATCTGGAGACTTTTTTTTTTTTTTTTTTAAATCAGCCACTCTGCATGGTTACAAAGTATTTTGCTTCATAAAAATGATATCATTCAGCACAAAAATGTATACTTTCTTGATATTTTTTATACAGGCCTGAAAGACAATAGAAAAAAAAAATTGCTTTTGTTGGAAAATTCCCTGAGCTGTTGCAAAATTTGGGAAATACCCTTTTCCACACTTGGTTGTACACACATCGTCTCAGAGTATCAACAGTGCAGGTATTTCAGTGAATTTAAAACCAATGGAAGGCAATGACAAAACCAGATAGTTACGTTAGTTATGTCTCTCTGTCTCTCTGCAATGCAAAACTCATGGAAATTAAGCACACTGATGCGCACACACACACACACACACACACACTCCCTGAGCAACTTTAAATACTCATTCTGCGCTCATGTGACCCTACAGCACTTACTACATTTAAAAGATAGGTGTCTCATTTACCTCTGTGCTGTACTAGAGAGAGAGAGAGAGAGAGAGAGAGAGAGAGAGAGAGAGAGAGAGAGAGAGAGAGAGAGAGAGGGAGTTGTATGTATTTTATAGTTAAAGTTAATTTAACAGTTCACAGTGTTGCACCTTAATATAACTGTGACAGGCTGGAAGTTTACAAGACAAAATGTTTGACAGAAATACAAAACCACACATAACACAACTACAACATCTGTTTTAATTAGTTATGATTGGTTGCAATTAATTATTATTTAGGTCATAGTTCCAAGAGCAAAAAGAGTTTGATTTTCTTTTTCTCTATGGAACCATCACTTAATAATAATTAATTGTAACAACTAATTAATATAGATCAACTTAAAATAGGTGCTCTAATTATGTTATGTATGTATGGTTTTGTATTTACAACATACAACTAATGACTGTTTTGTTCACTATCACTCTTTAGCTGTCATTTTTGCATGTTTTACACACACACACACACACACACAGTCACACACGCAGAGAGGGAGAGAGAGAGAAACAGATACACACAGTCGCATCCCCCACAATTTCCCTTTTCTCTCTCTGCCTATGTAAAGCGTGTGTGTGTGTGCGCGCGCGCATGTGTGTGTGTGTGTCTGTGTTTGAGGTTTGTGACTGCAGCGTGCTGAGACGCTTGTCTGTGGGTAGAACATTTCTGAAAACACATGTTGGTCTAATGGATTTAATATGGCTGTAAATTACAGTCAACTGAGTGGTAGGGTGTCGGTCCCTCTCACATGGAAATGAACACGGCCTGAGCGCCTCGTTACGCCGCGTTACTACCCTGTCGGTGGCATGAGGACAACCTCTCCCTTTCCCTGCATCTTTTGTGTGCACTGAGTGTTTGTTTTTTGTTTTTTTTTTGTGTGTGCTTTTTGTGGGGGGTGTTGTGTTGTTGATTTCTTTCACCTTTATAAGATTTCTTTCATTTTCCTGTTTTTTCCACCATAAATTGCAATTCATTTGAAGTGAGCGAATGGACTTCCTGTCACTCTGTGATTAATTTCATGCTTCATTTGAATGGATTGAGAAATTATCTAGATTACCGCTTTAACAACAATAGCTTGCAATGGTTACAGCTTCAAATGTGAGCAGCCGTTTATTTGAGTTGCTCACTCATAAGAATAACCTATAAGACAATAGCAAAAGCACAGGCTGATGACTTTTTGTTGTATTTTTAACAGAAGTAACATTTGGAGCATAACAAGTCACCTTTAATGCAATATATAAAATTTGACGGTAATGCTCAATCTGTGCTGGTGTCTGCGTGTGTATGATGCATGGGTGGTTTTGTGTGTGCATGTGTGTGTGTGTGTTTAAACTGTTGATTGGCCATGAGTGGTGGTAGCATGCAGGCAGATTTTAACCTGCGCCTCTGCCTCATTAGGCCTGCCTCCGTTGCCATGGTTGTCTATTAGTGCTGCAGAGATTAAAGACTGATTTACATGTGAAAGAGAAGACTGGTAAGAGAGAGAGAGAGAGAGAGAGAGAGAGAGAGAGAGAGAGAGAGAGAGAGAGAGAGAGAGAGAGAGAGAGAGAGAGAGAGAAACTTGCCTCTAGTTGCTTGTGTATACCAGAGAGGGCCGATCAGACCCGGGCGCGTGTTTGCTGAAGACTTGCCAACATTTTGTGTATGATTACGTGTGTGGGTACAAGTTCTAGCTTATATTTTCCTGACCATGTTAGATCCCTGTATTCATGCTTATATGACTTGAGAGGCCATAAAACCACTTAAACCTCCCTCTGATCACTGACTGTGGACTGCAAATCATCTGTATTCATGGGAATGCATGATGACACAGACCAGCTGTATAATGACTTGTATGTAAAGTTATAGAACTTTTTACAGCTTTTATAGGTGTGTATCCTTGGATGTGTGTGTGTGTGTGTGTGTGTGTGTGTGTGTGTGTGTGTGTGTGTGTGTGTGTGTGAGGGGCAGGGAGGGCGAAGGGGGAGCGGGGGGTTGTACTGTATGTGTGGATGGAAGTATGCTTATGCATGAGGGTGTGTGTTGTACGTGAACTTCACTGTTGTCTGTGTGAGACAGCTGGATGTTTTGCATACTGCATTTAAGGCAGCATCTGGCCTTCTCTCTCACCTCTTCCTCTGAGCATGAGAGAGAGAGAGAGAGAGAGAGAGAGAGAGAGAACAGGGGGAAAGACTTGCTGTTAATTGTTTTTTAAAAGGAAACAAATTTGCGATTAGACAGGAAAACAACAAAGGGACCAGTGTGACGGAGAGAGGAGATGCTGTAATGTGTTGTTATTGTGGAGCTCGTTGTTAGGCGATTTCTAAGATGGACTTAATGACTCTGAGCATGTAATCACTGAAGCAGTTCACAGGAGACATGACTCACCTCTCCCGCTATCTCTCTCTCTCTCTCTGTCTCTCTCTCTCTCTCTAATGTTCATTAGAAACCAAGCAGGAAAAGGCAAAGTGGAGCAGCCTCTTTCACTCTGACTCACTGCCTCGCTGTGGCTTTGACCAAAAACAAGCCACAAGATCAACCAGTCAAACACTCTGTGTACTCTGCTTCAACAAAGAACTGTCAATCTGTCATCGCACAGCACAAGCCAACAAACAAATTTGCAAACGACAAATCACAATAATAATAATAATAAAAAAAAATCTACATCTGTTCCTGAAGCAACAGATTTGCAAATTCATAATAAGAACCTCAGGAAGAACAACACAGACGGCCTGGTGTATTCATAACAATGCTTTGTGCCATAACAGTATCAGTCCACACAGTCAGTCTATGAAAATCACAATAGCCTTTCCCAACAGACACTCTGCTAGCCATATTTTTTATTCTTAATAAGCCAAGTCTTTGGGCTACAGGCTGCAACAGACAGCAAGGAGAGAATCTTCTCTATGAATATTAATGTGTGGTACGGGGAAGGTTGAGGGGCAGAGAGGGTGGGGAACCAAAGCCTCCCCAAATCCTTCGCAGATAAACTGAGAGGGGAAGAGAGATGATTACACGCATGGTTTTTCACAGGGCTCTCCCAAATCTCATTTTCTGTAGTGCATTTTAATGGGATCCTCACACACACCTCTACCAGCTAAGTCTCTGGATGCTGCCGTTTAAAGGGTCGCTGATAAATTCCCAGCTCCGGTGGATTTTTTTTTTTTTTTTTTTTGATGCGGTGCTACAAGGGAAACCGTCGTGTGTTTGGTCATGGTTTTTATGTGAGCAAAAAGTGGGCCTTGTCATCCTTTTGTCTTTGTAATGCGCCGTATGCATCACTGTCATTTAAATGCAGCCTTAGACAATGGAGGGCTGCGAGAGATGGATGAGATGAGGCGCTGAAATAGGAATCAAAGTCATTCTGTGCTGCAGATGATGGAATGGGTCAGCACATAGAGGCCTAGAGGGAAAGGCCCCGGGTATCACATGAAAACATGAATGAATTCACCTCCTCAGATGGTGATATATTGAAATATTCACCTTTGATACTATATATCTAGTTTTTGTGTGATTAATCGTGTTAAAATGTGTTCAAAATTAGTCCACCACCAACATATGGTCTTTTTACCAAGAGTGATGCCACTGCCCTCAGACCACTGAATTGGGATTGTTCCATCACCTTGCCAAAAGAATAAAGAAACTAAACGCCCCCCCCCCCCCCAAAAAAAATAGCATTAGCTATGATTACCATGTCTTGTGATTTGTTTGCAACCCTAGTTTGATAGCAAATATATATTTCAAAATAGATTAAGTCAATTGAACATGTAATGTATCCACCCCGTGGTTTATCTAATGTAAGAGTTTAGCATATTTGAATGGTGAAATTATGGAAGCAGGGAGCAGGAACCCTAAACAAGAAACAGGAAGCAGAAATCCTATTTATCTCTGCAACTGATAAAAATGAATAAATAAAATAAAACAAAACAAAATTAAACAAAGTAAAACCTCAGATTGCCTGTGCATGAATTTTTTTAATCTTGATTTTTTTTTTTTTTTTTTTTTTTAAATTACATTGATTATAGTCTCCTTCCTATCTGTTTCCTGTTTAGCATTGATAGTCATCCAGATGACCCCGACCCAGGCCGAAGCACAGAACGCACACAGGGGACGGTTTAATTACACACTCATTCTCCATGTGACCATCAATAATCGGACTGATGCAATCATTCATATGGCCGTTTCAATCAATACCTTCAAGAGAACTGCAGTCAAACTCTGGGTCATGTGACTGGGGTTTAACCTCAATTTTACTGCATCGTTACTCCACTCGTTTTACGGTCGGCCATTTACCATTGGCTGAGTTGTTGAATGGTCATTAATTTGCCATTATGTAGCACTTGCAGTTTAACTTGCAGTTCACAAACACTTGCAGTGCCCTGGTTTTAGAAACAGGGGAGATAATTATTTTGTTAGCAATGGATTACTATTAGGTAAACTAAACATGAAACATGAAGGAAGTAAAGTAGATTTGACTGTGAATTTTGAATTTGGTCCCCTCTGGAAGCAATTCCCATCAATCTGGCACTGGTGGTTAACTTAACTGCCATCTGACGGACAGTTATCATTGCATTCTGATGTCAGTCGTACTATAGAGTCTCATGCAACATCTGATTTTCATGTAACATAATCAGTATACGATAAAATGTTGAATTTCAGTGTATTTTCCCAGTGCTTCGTTCTGTGGTTTTGACTGGCTCTATTCACTCTCACAGTTTTCTGCCACGCTCTCTGCTGACTTTCCCAGAGGAGCTCTTTCCTCCCTCATTCCCTTAACAACATTGTTCCTCTGAAGCAGCTCCTCTCCAGAACAAGCAACCACATTAAGACACTTCAGGGCGGCTTCTATAGAGCGGGCATTGTCTTGAGGAAACTCTTTGACCCAGACGTCGCCGCTCTCGCCTGGGCTTGGCTCAGAGGTAACTGTGTGTGTGTGTGTGCGGAATCACTGATTTCCTTATTATGAAAAGAATATGAAGCAGCCATCAGTTTTCTGACCAGAAACCTCTGTCTTTTCACAGACGGCTGTAGTAAACACAGCAGGCTTGT
This sequence comes from Myripristis murdjan, assembly GCF_902150065.1. Classification (NCBI taxonomy): domain Eukaryota; kingdom Metazoa; phylum Chordata; class Actinopteri; order Holocentriformes; family Holocentridae; genus Myripristis; species Myripristis murdjan. Next base: position 16,692,550 of record NC_043987.1, on the reverse strand, counting down.
GTATGTGGTGCTAAATGGCCCTGTTCTCCTCTTCGGCTTCAAACATGTGCTCATCTAGCTGTCTGTGTGTCTGCTGAGCTGCTATAAACAACACGATCTGGCAATACCACAGGGACATGAGCGAGCAGATGACTAGGAGTCTGGTAAAGGAGATGGCGAATGTGTGTGTGTGTGTGTGTGTGTGTGTGTGTGTGTGTGTGTGTGTGTGTGTGTGTGTGTGTGTGCTTGAGTGTGCGTGTGCGCGGGCATCCATGTGCCTGTCTGCCTGTGTGTGTGATAAGCAGAAGGGAGAGGGAGGATGCTGTCGACTCAGATGAAGGAAGGGAAGGTGTGAGTGCAGCTATTAAAGGGGCTCATGAGCGCACAAGTGTTAGATGAACATTACACTTCCCATCCAGAGCCTCCACACTTGTGACAGTGAGCCCAGGTAGCACAGCATCAGCAATGATGCGTGTGTGTGTGTGTGTGTGTGCCAGAAAAAAGCCTGCGAACATGTGATCTCTCCTATGAGACACTTTCAGCCGTAACATGGGTGAACTTCTGCTTGTATGTGTGTGTTTTTGTGCAGACACACACACACACACACACACACACACACACACACACACACACACACAGTGCTGTTGTTGCAAAGGTGTGAAGCACACCCTGAGATCTGTGGTATGAGAGACTGGCACAAGCTGCCTCCAAAATCACACCTCAGCTCTTCATCAGGCAATCAGAGATGTGTGTACATGTGTGTGCATGTGTGAGTGCAGAAACTGTAAAAAAACAACAGAAACAATAACAAGGGAATCATTAGTTTGTAGGGGTTTTGACTTAACATTGACAACACGGGATCACATTGACAGTCTGCTAGTCATTTACTCTTCTCAGGCTGCTGGAAGACAAAAGAGGCTTTTTGAAAATAAACCCCAGCCTGGACAGAGGGAGTTTGGCCAGAGACCCACCCTGGAGAGGCCTCTCCAACTTGGGACGCGAGGAAGACAACTTTCCCTTTGTCGGTGTGGGAGCGTGGGTAAAGCTGAACAGTCACGAACTGTTACTTCAGCTGTCACTATATCTGAGTGCTCAAGGTTGCTCCCTTTTCCCTCCAATCTACTGCATCCACAACCTTTAAAAGGCAATATCTGTAGTAGCAGGAGTGATTAAGAGGGATTTGCTCAAAAAAAAGCAAAAACAAAGCCAGGGTCACATCATTTCAGAGTGCGGTGAATCGCTGAGGGATTGCCGGCTGTGTCAGGCATAAAGAGGATAGAGTGAGGCAGCGACTGGCAGAATGGAAAGTGTAAACACATATGACCCTGAAGCGTCATCTCTTCTGACATACAGTGCATCTCTTTTCATCCTGTGTTTTTGTGTAAGCCAGAGGTTGTAGATTTCCTCTCTTTTTTGTTGTTTTTTCCTCTTGATTTCTCTCCTCTCTTTGTCGCTTCTCCTCTCTTCTATTCCTCCAAACACCTCCCCTCTGTCCAAACAGAAAAAAGAGCACTCCACTGTGTAACCATTCCTGACTTCTCTGCCCAGTAGGAAACTGCTGTCCAATCCATAAGTCACGATAACAGCCGTCTTCCTCCTTCCCTCCTACACACACACACACACACACACACACACACACACACACACACACATGCACGCACACACACACACTGAAACAGGCAGTGGAAAACCTCCTGCTGTCTCAGAACATGATGTCAGACGTCTGCTAGCTGACAGGACTTGCCATGGGAAAAACACACATACTGTAAGTGTGTGTACACGCCACAGGAACCTTGCAGGCACGCTCATTCGCATGCACCACATGTGTACAGGGACACACACACACACACACACACACACACACACACACACACACACACGCATACAGACACATGCAACCATAATAACATGCACACATCCCAAAACTGGCCCATGCAAACCTGCACTTTTTAAGTCATGCAGTATGACTGTAAAAACATCAATATTGTAATGCTTGAAGTCTCTCTTTATTGAAACCAAGCAAAATCCAAACAGCTGACATAATAATTATGAGACATTTTCATTTAACTGCACAATTAAGATACATAATTAAACAACAGTATTTATAGTGCCATTTCTTTTCTTTTTTTTTTAATCATTTCATTGCTCAGCCTCAGTCTATTCATTTTTGCTTGGACTCCAGTTCAATTTGGCCGCCCATCCTTTAGGCTACCGTATGAAATGCCCATTCTCCCAGTATGGCCGGTGTATTGATTTGCCATTATGTTGTATGGGGAAGAAAATCCATAGCCCTCCCTTTAAATAACCATCACATGAAGACAAGAGAGATATATCACGGAGAAACCATATCAAATTGGAACACATGGGATACTCGGAGCAAGCAAGGCAATCCTCTCTGTGAGTCTTATGTCTGACAAAGAAAAAAAAAAAGCTCAGTGAATTATGTAAAGCTTTGCTGAATCAGGGTTTTCGAGAGACTCTGATGGTGTGTGTTCAGACCGAGGGGTTCCTCACCAGGGCCTGTTGTTGAAGTGATGTGCATGCATGCGTACATGTGCATGAATTGTGTGTGCATGTGTGCAAATATGTGTGTGTGCTTAGGTGTGTTTGTACATGTGCATTTCCACGGTGCAGCACGCAGACCTTTCGTGGAACCTTTCGTGGTACCTTTTGTGGAATTAGCGCAGAGACATATTTGACATATTTGACAATTTACCACAAAACTGGTAGCACATGCCATGTAATACATGGTGAGAGACACGGTGCAGTGATGACAAGGCCTCACAAACAGTGCAAGGGGACAGTGCAGGACACGCTGCAAACAAAGGGCTGTCTGTGCTGCTCTGCTCAGGAAGAGGCCTGTTTCACTCTGATGTGGCAAACCACAGTACCTATGACACTGAGTTCCTGTGTTGAGTGCACAACGTCTTGAAACACGCTTTAAAGAGCAGCGGGTGATGAGTGACAGAAGCACATACTGTCAGCCCAGCCTGTATGGGCCCTGACAGGCTTGCTGTGGGCCATCTGAGCTGGAGTGCAGCCGATTACAGCGTCCTGCACCGCTGTTGTACTCATAACAACAGTGAAGAATGCACTGTGGGTATTACGGCAAGAAATAATGCGAATAATAAGAATAAGCGGCTCTTCAGTGAGCATGGCAGCAAATTCCATTTTTAAACAAACACATAAGAGAAACACAGCAAGCAATGCAGGCAAAGAAAGAAGAAGAGGTGCAAGAGCTAGAAAAGAAAGATAATATTAAGCTGCAAAGCTTTTTTTCATATATTTTGATCTAAAATTGCTGCGGATGGCAGTTTCTAAGTGGAAGTCATTCTTTTCGTAGAAAATGGCAGATGCTCCATGGCAACTCTATTATCTCTCTAAATTTAATACAAATCTCAAATCCCCGTTGTGCTCTTTGCCCAAGTAAAGAAAGCATGCTTTATCTCTCAGCTCCTCCTCTGAAACCCCTCTCTTTGCTCCCTCTTTGCTCTCTATGCAGCCAATCAAAACCCAAAGTGAATTATGAAAAAAAAGAAGCAGCAGGGTGAATGCCTGCGTGGCTGAATTTCCATATAGATAGACGAGCACATTAAACTTGTCTATCTGCGTGCTCTCCGTCCACTCTTCCTCTTATTACATTTTGATGGAGAGATGGTCTTTTCATCTACATCATCAACCTGCAACATCCCCCCGTCTCTGCCTCTCCTTCTTGTCTCTATCTGCCCCGGACACTTGATTGTTTCTGAACTAGGGCTGACCCCATAAAAAGGAACCTGCAAATGGTTTTACACAAGGCTTGTTGTGTTCACTTGGCTCTGTGATCTTGAGGTTGTTATTGCTCTATCTGGCCAGTTCTGTTTTAGTCATAGTCAAGCTCATGATTCCACCACTGTGTGTAAAAAAGGGTGGAAAGAAAAGACAGCCCCACGTCACTGCGCTTCCAGGCGTACATGTAAATTAAAATGCAATTAAAAACAGGCAAATAAGCTGTTCCCGAGAGATGGAGAAGAGGGAGCAGAGGGGAGGGGAGAGGAGAAGAGGAGAGTGAGGAGAAGGCTCTCAGGATAAGGACCTGTGTCACTCATCATTAGCATGGCATTAGACTGAAGGGAGCTAAATCTGAACACTGGGTCACAGGCACACTGAGAGTAGGAGTGTCTGCTACACCCAGGGCTTCATACTGATGAAAATAACCACACCATCCTATCCAGAGGGAATCCGCTCTGCCATACATCCCTGATGTGAGAAAAATCCAGGCAATTATTCGACGTTTCTGCCTGTGGATTTCAGCTATTGTTCTCTTAGTACAGCTAAGCTCGCCGTTGTAGGCCTGCGTGATTTGTGCTCTTGCACAAAGCCGAGGAGTATCTGCCACTGATGGCAGTAAATGAATAATTCCTACACACCATTCTGAATTCGGATTTATGGCACTGTGCTGCGTGCGAGACACAAGGGTGCAGCTGTACGCGCTCTCCGTCATTCTCTCTCTCTTTCTTTCAGTAGTCAAACCCGCCTGGCTCTCCTCTGCTGTCAAGGCGCTCTGCTGTCCTCCTTGCCTATCGCGCTGAAGCTCAATACAGTATTGACAAGTCTGCAGCCGGCCGTGCTCTGCCAGAATTCCACTGCACCCCCCCCTCCCCTCCTCCTCCCCATCTCTCCCCTACTCCCCTGGCCCCGGCCCTCACTGCTCTGCTTCACCTCCACCTCCACTCCCCCCCTCAAAGCCTGGCGCTCTGCGTGGGCCCCCCACCCCCCTCGGCCCTCTCTCCCAGGCTGCTGCCCCCACCCCCTACTCATGCTCCTGGGTAGGGGGGATCAATGGGGGTAGTGGATGGTGGGTTGGTGGTGGTAGCGGTGTGGGTTTGGGGGGTAACCCCACACGACGGCAGCCTCGCAGGCAAGCAGGCGGTGGAGTGGGAGGAACTAGGGTAAAGGAGGCGGGAGGGGTGGAGGGGAGGAAGCCCACCCTGGCAGAGGAGCACCCCTCTCTACAGACCCGTCGCCTCGTCGCAACAATGGCTGTGACAATGACACTGGAGGAGGAATTTCCGCTAGCCCCCCACCCCCCCCATCCTCATAGCGCATTAAAATCTGCAGTGGCGCTCCAAGACGAATGGCCTCCTAATAGCTTTCATTTGTTACAATTATCATAATTAAACATATGTCAGGAGCAGACAAAGGAGAGTAGACATTTCTGTGTTAACACCTGAAAGGGGGATGCAGACAGTGGGAATGGACAGCTTTTGTTATGGCATAATTAGCCAGAGTGGATTTTATATGGAATCATACTGCATATTTACATTGGGCAGCGGGAGCACGACACCTCCTTTTTTGCATTTATTCAATTAGACTCGCTTAAATTGCATCTTATGTATGCCATAAATGGGGGGCTATTTCAATAATTCAGGTGTAGGCAAAATGTTTCACAATTGGTTTTCAAGGTTGCCAGCAACTGTGAAGCTTGAAGAGTCTTCTTTAGTCTCCTTGCCATTTGTGTGTGTGTGTGTGTATGTGTGTGTGTGTGTGTGTGTGTGTGTGTGTGGTGTGTGTGTGTTCCTGTGTGTCCTTGCTACATCAGCCTGTTTGATAGGGGAGCTTAATGACCGCCTGCTGAGCACTGTGAGAATGGCTGTAGGGCCCTCTTAACATTTTTGTAATGCCCCCCTCCTTCTCCTCTTCTGCCCTATCGTTCCATTCTGTCCCTTAAACCAATCACTCTTTTCTTCCATGTTGCGGTCGAGGAATGAATCACATGCTTGGCTGGCTAATGTAAAGGTTCGCTATGGTCTTTCTCTCGCTTTCTTTCCTTCTCTTTCCATCCTTGTTCCTCTAAGGCTCTTCTTCTTCTGTCCCTTCTGTCCCATCTCTCCCACTCAATCTCACTCTGTCATGTCCTCTCTCTCTCCCTCTCTCCGTCTCTCTCTCTCTCCTCCACACCCATTTCTGTGTGTTTCTTTCTCTTTTCCCCAGCCCCCAACTCCCTCCCATCCCCTCCATCTCTCCATTCCCTCAGTTGGCACTCTTGGCACCATGGGTGGCGGGTGCCAAGGAGGCCTCCTGGCTTCCCAGAGGCACCATTTTGTGGCTTGGTGTTGTGTGAGCCAGCTGTGTGTATGTGTATATGTTTCTGAGAGAAAGACAGTGTGTGTGGCAGAGAGGGAGAGAGTGAGACAGATGAGAGAGTGAGAAGGAGAGAGGGAGAGAGACAGAAAAAAGAGAGAAAGAAAAAGGAGAGGGCGTTGCAATGAAAAGGTCACAGTACTGAGCTCCCTGAGCTCCCTGCTGAGACAGGACCAGAGATCATGACTTAACCTGACCCTGCTACACACACTTGTGCGTGCGCGAGCACTCACACACATACACTTACACACACATAAATACACTTAAAATGTTTGCAATGATCTACTTCCCTTCCTTGTTTCTACTTCCTCTTGGCTTGCAGGCCTGTAGAAAACAAAATCCCTTCTACAGGCCAACTTCAGTCATATACAGGAAACTAGCCAGTTAAAATTTTACAGAAACTCTATTTCATGACTTTTCAGTGGTCAATAAATTTGTTTTCTGTGATGAAAATATCCTGTATAGTAAACAGGAACACTGACACAAATGAGACACCTTTTTTTTTTTTTTTTGCTGAAGAAAGCTTATGACAAAACATGTTTCAAAAGTGCTGTTTCAACCGGGAGATAAAAACGGACTCAGTGACCCTGAGTTTATCCACATAGTGTAGATAACAGCTCGTTTGACCTTGGCGGGCCGTTGAAACAACAAAATAAATGTTCAAACGTTTCTTCAAAGGCACACTGGAGTGTTTTTGAGGCATTTCATGTCGAAAAACACTAACTCCTCAGAAAACAAGACCAGTTGAGAAAGTCAAACATCCAGCAGCTGAACAACGTTAACAAAGCATCTGCAGTATCTTTCGATATGGTGTTATTATTGTTATGCATTTTGCGTCGTTTCCAAAGTGCAAAGAATGAAGGGGGGAGATGTAGAAAGGCATGTGATGAGTCTCTGCACTGTGATATCTGTTCATGTTCATTAGATAGGATTAGCTATATTGCAGCATGTTTGGGAGCTGAAAGACTGCAAATTGAGGGAGAAATATTTCTCATCCATTTACCAGATTCCTTGCCATCAGCGCTCTGCTGAATAGATGTTCACTTTATCTTTCCAATTTCTAAAATTTATTATTTGTTTGTTTTACTCGTTGACAATTTATTATAGGACTATGCGTCTTCGTTTTGAAGACAGGCACTCAGATCATAACGACAGATTGACTGATTTCCTGCTACTGACTTTTATCAGCATTTGACTGTATCGGTGAACAGTGCATGGCCACTTGGACCACCTTAGCGCATTCCTGAGGGAGCTTACAGACAGGAGAGGGAAACTGCAAAATTTTCTAAGAAATCAGGAAGAGAGTTAAATTATATTAATGACATCGCATGGCTAAATATGTAACAACTGCAGTCAAAATGATTGCTGCCGTGGATTTGGTCCATATATGGTAACAATTCATCCCAAGAGGACCAGCAGTTCATTCTGACAATATAGATCTTTTGGCTCCGTCTCCTCAGCAAAACAAACAATTTCAAAGAAGATAAGTCAGTAAATGCATTGCAGTAAAATAGGAAATAAGCAAGTGCCTTCCTTGAACACGCACACATGATGTGTTGCACCTGCGTGCTGTGAATTTATAGAAATCCGTCGTTTTGCGTTTTGGTGATGCTGCTCTACTCCCAATAGACTGAAGCCCATTGATTTTCCAGGCATCACCAAACGTAGATGCAGGTAAATATTGCATCAGGCTCTGATCAGAAAACGTCACAGAGCTGACTCAGGATCATTAGAAAATGAATGATCTCGATCCTGACGCAGAATTTACGCTTACTTCTTATCGGCGCAAAAGCACACAGGTTTGGGATACCTGGTGGCAACTGATCCGTACCGACAGCGAATAACTACACCTCCCAAATTTGCTACATTATCCTATCGGCCCTTTACATCATATGCTTATGAGGTACGCATTTCGTTTGCAAAAGGGTGGCTGAAAGAGGAAATAAAATGGAGAGAACGGGAGTTGCTTCATCTATGACAATTTATCAAATGCTTGGTTATTTGATACAGCCAAAGTTAAATTCTGTCTCTTTCCCTCTCTGCCTCTCTCTCTTTCTCTCTCTCCTTTCATGCTGTTGCTAGGGAAGCAGGGCGTATGCGCTCCCTGACCGCGGCTGAAGGGCAAAGGAAGAAAACAGGAATAGGGCTGAAATAACGCGCTTTTATCGAACATATTTGCGACCGACCAAGTCTTAACTTCGTCCTGTGAGCAATTCATAACACAAACTCGGGAATTAATGAGTGTATAATGCGATATTTCAGTGCTTTCTGTCCATTACCTTATATGGCAGGGCAGAGATATATCGTGCCTGTATTTAATAGGCTGGCCGCTGCCGCTCTGCTAGAGGCTTCGATTTAACCCTTGTGATGCTGAATTATTTTTGGAGCAAAAAAAAGACATCGATTGTTGCTTGTTTAATAACCCTTTTACACAACTAATATAATGTACCTTTACAAATAGCGTCGTTTGGAGAGCAACCTGCCAACAGGTCGCACGTTTGCGCACAGAAACACGTCCTTTACGCACGGGGCGCGCGTTTGGAGTTATCGTGTCTAATTAAGTTGCCATAAATTAGGTGACTAAATATCAACATTTATTGCGCCAAGTAGAGACTCGGTGGTGATGTGGTTTATGCTGTAGGATTTAAATTACCATGGTGCGGACAGACTTGTATAAAGATCTGTAGTATCATGATGGTTTTAAGGAAACAGGCTAAGTGTTATGGAAGGGAATGAGTTTACCATTAGAGAGTTGCCACAGGTAAGGGGTGTACACCAACCCTCTGGTGTGTGTCAAACCAACGGCAGTTGAGCCCAGAGGACATGGCACTGGTTGGACGATTAGAGTGTGTGTGACCTATATTTGAAATGTGCTGTTAACAGACCGACCCATAAGCCTCCTTCTTCGCATGTAGAACTAAAGAGCTTTAAGGGGGTCCGAAATAACGAGAGACTGTCTTTCATTATTATGTCAACCTCAGTGATAATGCCAAAAGGGGGTTTCATGACATTTTGCTGTTGATTTCGAACGCGTCTATCACTTTAAAGTCTCTCTGAAAGAAACTCATAGTGTCAACTTCTTATATAAGTCTCCAAAATGTGTCTGTTACAGCTGGCTCATTTCTACTGCTGTGGCGCCAGCATTTGCAGATGTCTGTGCGTTGACAAAATTATCAGTCTGTTTGGAAATTCTATTCCCTCAAGTGTGGCTTTACGCCATAAATCATTGCCCGACAGTGTTTAAAACAGACTTATTTCTACACATTTAAAGGCATTAATAAATGCCTAACGACCTCACACCTATTTCCAATTACACTGCAATATTTGAAAGATGCTTGGCTACTGCGGTTAGAGCATTGCACCAAAGGCTATTCTACTAAATTCATGCTTTGAAACTTTGGGGTTTTCTAATTTGAGTTGTAGCTGATTCAAATGGTGGTCACGCAGCCAATTGGTACTATCGACGCAAACAACTGGCACACTCAGAAAGCACATTGTGATTTTATGCACATCGGCTATGACAGTAACGTAGTGACTTATTTGAATATCCAGAGATCCCTCATGTAGTCCAATACGCAGGGATAAACCCCAACCTCTGTGCAAGGTCTCCACCTCCCCCTCCGCGCTCTGACGTCATGCACCGAGCTGAAGCTATTGCACGAAAAGAGCTGCTCGCAGCCACACTACTGTGAATATCTCTGTGCTCATTGCCAGGACTGTGGAGTGTGCAAAAGAGAGAGAGAGAGAGAGAGAGAGAGAGAGAGAGAGAGAGAGAGAGAGAGAGAGAGAGAGAGAGAGGTGGAGGGAATACAGTTGGGTTTGGATACAACTGGAAAACTACCAAGCGCGCAGAGGACGCACCGAGAGCGGAAGGCACATCGACGGTCCGTAGCTGAAATTTCACTCACTCTCCGTCCGCTGCGATCCAGGCGAGAATGGAGCTCCCTGCCGCTGGAGAGCACGTCTTTGCGGTGGAGGGCATCGAAAAGAAGCGCATCCGCAAGGTAACCCTGCGCAAATTTTCAAAAGCGCTCCGTCCGTTCATATGTTGTCGTTTTATATGAGCCTCACCGAATTTTCTCCCTGTGCACCCCCACTACAGGGCAAAATAGAGTACCTGGTGAAGTGGCGAGGCTGGTCTCCCAAGTAAGTCCTAATGCATTCATTTTTGAAATATGTCGAATAGTTTAATATCTCAGTGAATTATCGGGAACATTCTGCAACATTGACCAAATGTTGCTGCAAAAATGCCATTCATCAAGGGCGTGCGTTTACTGGAGACTGTGTGCGCGCGCGCGCGTGCGTATAGGCTTGGAGAGCGCGGTCGGTATGTGTTTCAATGCATCCGCGGATGCCTTCACTAATTTATGCGAGGAAAGGGGGTAGGCACAGCCATGTAATCCCGTTTTAATTATTTTTGCTCTGCCAGCGAATTTACAGACAGTGGTGCTAAAATGGCCGACTTTAGAAGTCGGTGGAAGAGGATCGTTTGGAGAGCAAATAGACCCCTTTTGACGTTTTGCTCCACTCGGGACATACTCATGGTTGATTTGCTGTAGCGGGCATGTGATTCACACTGATTATAAATGGGCTTCTTGCTCCAAATGCAAACATCATGCAGGGAAAAACACAAACATTTACCAGGATACATTGTTATACATTATGATGGAGCTGTCCACGCTGCGTTGGTTGCACGGTAACGGTCAAGATCAGCACCACAGGACATGCACAGGATAAATGAGAGGGGCAAGCGCTTTGGCTTGTAATGCAATATGTTTGCCATCAGAGCATGAAGTTTTGTCTTCCTCTAACAGTTGTTTGCTCCTCTCCACAGATACAACACATGGGAACCCGAGGAAAACATCCTTGACCCGCGTCTTCTCGTCGCATTTCAAAACAGGTGAGAGGTGTGGACTTTGGACATTGCCGCGCAGCTTCCAGTTCAGCCATGACCTTATATGGGCATGGGAGGAGGGGCGCTGTGGTAACTCTATTATTGAGACCCCCGCCCCAACACACAGGACTGTCCCTGGAGGGAAAGGTTGAGGAGCTCCTTGTGAGAATTCCTAAGACACGCTTATGGAATGATTTGATACGCGCAAGTGTGCACGGGTGAATGTTTTAGAAGGGGAATTTTAACGAATTACCGCCACATCACGTGGTGTTAAGTCAAGAGCATGCAGCTCAGATCACCAGTGTCACAAATCGTAAACAAGATCCAACTTGTGAACCTTATTTTTTTTAACAGAAGGTACATGCACCATGAACATATTTTTTTTTTTAAAAAAGCAATGCTTCCTTGGTGGGGCTACTGCATTTTTTAGTTTAAATGCATAAAGTCCATCAGTTCATTTGCCGTGGGACAGCTAGGAGCAGTAGGATATAGCTGCAACTATTTTAGCAGTTGGCCTGTGGAAAGCCTGGATGTTATCATTTGTATTACAACAAACATCTATAGTGTTTAGTTATGGCTTTATTGTAAGGAGGCCATGTAGCTGCCTGCATGGTGCCACTCATGTGGCTGCTCAATAAGTGTTGATGGAAACCAATGGGTTGAGCTGCACTGTACCTGCAGTTGTTCATTTACCAGACATTTGCAGTTCCATTCCAAATACTGATGTTTGATACAAGTGGAAGCTGTTACATTCATATACCTGATAATGAACAAATCAAAAGACCTTTTATATGAAATGAAAATATGATCTTTGAGTTACCATTTGATGTTGTGGGAACATAAGACATAATCATCCAGGCATTAATTGACTGATTGTGTATTCATGATTTCAGGTCATATCACTGGTGGCTTTTAAAATACACAAAGAGTCAATGATGTTAATGAATACAAATGCTGCTGTCATTTTAGCCCTATGGCGTGTCACAACAGCACTTTGTCCTGGTTGTTTAGACCCATGGGACCTATGAGGTATACCCTCCCTGCAAGCCACTAGCCTACTAATGGGACTGGATAACACATGATGGCCGGGGAAAGCAGTTCCCATTTTTTAAAATGATAATTGACACCCAGTGTTGTCCAGTATTTCCAGAGTGCCACTCATATTGCCCAGCAGCCTGCCTGCATGTGTGTCTGGATGTGTGCTGATGGTCATGGAGCACTGCCTCTGCAATGTGTGTGTGGACTCTGCTCCCAGAGGATGGGGGAGGGGATCTGACAACGGAAGCTGTAATTGCCAAATCTTCTGTAAATGGGGGTCACCCTATTGGACATCTCTTATTTAAAATTGCACACATTACTGCATGACGACATAAACAGTTTATTGTGTTCATTTGTGGCCTGATCGCTTGAACATCAGCAGCAAAAGGCCCAGAGAAGGCTGGTCCATTATGCATGCCTGGTGAAGGTTGCATGCAGCCAGCCTTCACTGCCTGCTGGTTATTTATGAGCCAATGATGAGTCAAGGTTTATATTGGGGAACAATATTTCACAGAGACAGGCCAGTGTATGATTTCATCACTACAGCTACAATAACACCTTTTCCTCTCCTCCTATTTGGTTTTATAGTCAATGACAATTGACTACTAAAATAGTTTTGAAATATGCCAAGATTTGTTGTTTATCAGTTTAGGTTATGATTGCTGAGGCATAAGTCATGTTACACAAGGCATTGTGCTGTGCATATTTTCAACCCGAGCATGTATCCCAGAACTATTCCACAACATTGTATTTATCCCATTTTATCCATACCTCATGACCCTAATTAGGATTTGAATGTGAGTGAAAGCACAGCTAAGAGGAAGGGTTTGCAGCAGAATGGAGGATGTCTGAAAGACAAGCAGAGATTCTCTCTGCTGCAGCCTTAATTGAATTTCTCCCTGATAATGAGAATATGGAATGGGCCGATTACCATGGAGAGAGCTATGCAAATAAGGACCATAATGCTTTGCAGCAGGTCACACGTGGGCCTTCATTAGTCTTCCAAATCAAAATTCTACTTTTGACCTTGAGTGGGTTAAAAAAAAAAATGAATAGTGGAATGCCAAAGCTATAATTTAGAAGGAGACGGTATTGTATTTTGAAATGTAGTGAAGTAATATATTTTATAGCAAATGAGCTCTATAGAAGGTAAATGTGTGCAGTGCTGTTCAACATTGCAAGCAATAATTATAATTTTTTTCCACAGAGAGAGGCAGGAGCAGCTGATGGGATATCGAAAACGGGGGCCTAAACCAAAACATCTTTTAGTCCAGGTAACTATCACCAATATACAGTGTTTTCTGTGAAAATCTTTATCTTCATTTCTCTTCCATTTCCTTGGTGTTGAGATACAAGTTTCACTTCAGTATTGTCTGAGAGGGCAAAAGGAGAGGCGGACTGTCAGGTGTTTTAGAAATGCTGTCATTTCATTTGTGGTTTTGGTTATGTATAAATTTGTATTGTGGGAGACAGAGCAAAAAATGAAGAGGGCATAGGGTCTGCCAGCTGGCTCGCTCTTCATAATCATGAAACTGGGTTTATTGCCTGAGGTTAAATAAGTGTTGCTTGAGTGCACTCATTTTTATCTCTGCATGTTCATTATTTTTTATGCAAAATAGGTGTTTGTGCAAAAAGCTGCTTCCTCTTACGTTAAGGAAGTGCCTCATATTTTAGAGGATTTTTTTCCCCTTAGTGAATCTATATTGTGCGAATATATATTTTCTTCAGACGGGCTAAGACTCTTATTTACCAAGATAGTAATTCAACAGTGCTAACAGAAAAAAAAAAAAAAAAAAAAGTATATATATATATATATATACATATATATATATATATATGTGTGTGTGTGTGTGTGTGTGTGTGTGTGTGTGTTAATGCGTGTAGTTGAAAATATTAACTTGTTTTATTTATTAGTCACAGGTCAGAATTTTACAGGACCATATCCTGAGCTAAATGTAATTATATATTTTGAGAGACTGATTGCTATACAGTGTCACTCCTTAAGAGGTACACCATTCTGCCAGAGTCACACGTAGCCAGCAATCAGGGATAAAGCGTGACATGTCTGGTGGCACTTCCCTGACCTAAGGTCACAGCCAAAGCATCTTGAGCGTTCCGCTGCAGTGCCCTTCTGATGGCCCAAGGGGTCAGGCTGGGGTATGGAAGGGGAAGGCACAGGATTGTGGGAGGGATGTCATAAGTTAAGCATTGATTTGATACTTTATTTGAATTTTCAGCAGGTTTTGACATGCTTGAATCATTAATTATATCTAAATTTGATGTGCTTGTTTGCATGTTTTAACAATAACACATGTTTACACATTTGAGCAGTTGTGAGTGTTCATGTCAGTGCTCTTTGTCTGTCCTTCATTATGCTGGCTTTATTTATTGAAATCCTCTGATATCCTCAGGAGATCCAGAATTCCAGTTTAACATGCATGCTTTACTTATGCATTTCTTATGTTGAGACTAACATGAAGATGAAATATTTGAAATCTTAACATTGTATTTTGTGTCTTCTTTCAGGTGCCCTCATTTGCCCGAAGATCAAGCATTCCTGCGGGTTTTGAGGAGCCCTCCCAGGATCCAGAGGGCCGCCTCAGAACAGAGCCCATCCAGGTACAGCGCTCCCAACCTCAGCAGTACCAGCTGAACAGCAAGAAGCACCATCAGTATCAGCCCAGCAGCCAGGAGGTCCCTGCTGACCAGCTGGCCAATAGCAAGAAGAAGTTCATCTACCAGCTTAACAGCAAGAAGCACCACCACTATGAGCCTGACCCCAATCTGTACGATGCACAGGCATCAAGGCTCAAAGAGGTGGTCAAAGTTCAAGAATTAGCCAGCAAACCAGCCAATCCTGGCTGGAACTTACCACTGGCACTGCAGCAAAAGTGGGTCCGTGACAAAGACACTGGCTGCTTGAGCAAAGTCAAAGAACTGGCAGTAGAAGTGAGGAAACCCGCAACCAGTGTTAAGGAGGGTGAGAGTGAACATGCCCTTAAACCCAATCCTAAAGATGCAACCCTCCCTAGTACTATTAGTAGCAAGATGAAGATAATCAAGAACAAAAATAAGAATGGACGTATCGTTATTGTCATGAGCAAGTACATGGACAGTAACAAAGTACATGGGGCAAAAGGTAAACATGGAGAATCATCAGGTGAAGAGAAAGCCCAACACACCAAACCATCAGAAAACAATCCATTGCACAGAACCAAAATGGTGGACCAGTTGCACCCAGAGAATGGTGTCCCCAAAGAGATCTGTATTGGCAGTTCCCCCCCTGCTGCAGAGCATCCCAAAAAGTGTTCTCCAAAGGACAGACATTTCTCAAAGCCTTCACCAAGCACAGCAGAAGAATACAACACCGAAGTGGCTCGTGGTCAGGCTGATTTGCCAGATGACTTACCCTTACAGTTAACTGCTAGCCCACCTCCAACATCCTGGGGTATGGACACAAATACCCCAACCCCTACAGCCATTGACCAGATCAGGATCCCCTCCTTCTCCAGTGACCGCAAGCGTAAGCTCTCGGAGCCTGTGGAGGATAGGAGTGTTTCCAAAACGTTCCTGAGTTCCAGAAGCCTCAGTGCTCCGAGCACTGTGGTCACTCCACCTCAGGACAAACCGATGGACCTCCACTGCAGCGGCCCACGCCACAGCAGCACATGCACATATGACATTACGGACTCTAGCAGCCAAGAGGAGCCTATGGATCTTAGCTGTCCAAAGACCAAGAAGCAGACAGAACCGGAAATACAACCAGAACCAGAACCCGAGCTGGTCGTTAAAAACCCAGCTCCTGTGACAGAGAACACAGAGAAATGTACAGAGAAGTCGAAGGAAGAGCCTGTTAAGAAATTTTCACCTTTTATGGGAAATATTATAATCACTGATATTACAACAAACAGTCTCACCGTCACCTTCAAGGAATACGTTTCTTTCTAACAAACCCTTGTTTTGTAAAGTTGGAGTACTAGTGGCAGATTGGATGACCCTGTCAATATGTGTATATGTAAAAACATATGAGAATTTTGTACATATGGAAATTTATAATTTATCATCCAAATTCAATATGTTTCTTACGATGTTTTATACTGTAACTCCTCTGTGCTATTGTAGCCAAGAAAGTGCCCTCGAGGATTTGAGTGACTGCATTCAGGTGGATGTATACCACTAGAAAAATATCCATTTATTTGTCATATGGAACTTCATGGAATAACTTTTGCTGTTGTTTCATGCCAGTACCAAACTTATAGCCTGAGATGTATGAAGGTTTATACATATTTTGTATTTAATAATATTGGTTATTTTTGATCCTAATAGAAGGTAGAAAAGAACTTGTTGAGTGTACGGTGATCAAAGATCAATTTGAAAGCACTTAATTGCAGTTGCCTGTGCAAGTTGATTTGTGTCATGTATTCAGTTTCTCATGGAGAAACAGATGTTCTTCATAGATTTTATTTCACTGCTTCACAGTTTATTCCAGTCCCGGTCCCCTCAGTCTGAACTGGCATATTTCATTTGATGTTTTGTTTGTGGCTTTATTGAAGAGAATGGCCATGAAATGCAAATTTGAAAAATAGGTGCGTCTGGCACCAGAGGCAACAGAACATGATACAAACACCTGATCATAACACTTGGCTGTGCAAACAACCTATAAATAATTTCTCTGTTTGTCAACTTTTTGTCCTTGAGATGCAACAAAGCCCTCAGTGAATATGCTATAGCACCCCTACCTATTACTATATTGCACTTTTTACCTTTAGTAAACATTTAAGGAATAAAGTGTAACATAGACAGAGTTTCATCTATCAACCATGCCACTTTCCTGTGAGACGACTTATTGATTCTTGCCATCATTACGTTGTGATTTATTACGTTTCCGTGGACCTCATCTTATTTTAAGTATCTATGCTAGTCTTTTTTGAGTGTCTTAATGTCACACAGATTAGCAATATTCATCTCATTTTACTATTGAAGTTTATTGTATGATCTGAATAATATATGTGACCGCTACATGTTCTAGACCAAGCTACCAGGGTTACTAGTCATTAACTAGTATGTTGTACAGAGTAGTTGTAAGGCTGGCTTTTGTATCCTGTTAAATGCAATCCAATGAGTGCAAGCTATTTTGATTATGCTGCTGAACATTCAAATGTGATAGTACTTTTGTCTTAGAAAACCTGTTGGATGTAAACTACATTTGAGTCTAAATTGCCTTCTACGCACACTTAATGCAAAAGCCAGTAAGAATGCTACGATAAGCATCTATAATACTGAAGATGAAAAGTGCATATTTATTGACATTTAATTTGTTGTTCAAAACAATTACAATATGTCCTCTGCATCAGAAGCTGCAAATGATTCCGATGAACAGTTTGTCCTTTGAAAGATGTTTTTGAGGCTGTTTGCTACTGTTTGTCTGTTTTTTTTTTTTTTTTTTTTTTTTTTTTGGATATGCTTTGTTCATTCTTTCTTGCACTTGGTTCACAGTCTGAATGATTGTTATTAAGTATGTTCTGTAAGGAGCTGGTGGATTTAATGCTGTTGGCACAGCTTACTGGATCGTATGTTTTCACAATAAAGAAAGTGAAATGACCTTTTATTGATGTTTTGTAGTATTGACATTAACAGTGGGGACATGCTGAAAGTGTCTCAGGTGGCACTCAAAAAACTCTACACATGGGAGATATTTCTTTAGTTGCATAGTTCTGACATTTACAGGTAAACTTTTCATAGTTTCCTGCAGCGGGCCAGCACATTTGAAATTTGCTTGGGTAACACTGTAACCTACTCCTATCTGAAACCTTTTACACCTGGAGAGTGGAACATTAAACACACTGGAAAACACTTGCTTGAATGTGAACCCTGAATAGAACAACAGATCATGTTGCATAATCACAAACAACCCTGCACAAAGGGCCCTCTGTATTACATAACTGCGCTGGTCGCTCGTGTTATTAAAACTTTACTCATTCATTATTTTTCTATTGCAGCTCACCCTAAGCAAGAATGTAAACACAACACAACTGGAAAAGGCCGGGGTATTGTGTAATTCTTTCTGGGATTCTGTGGAGAAGAAAGACTTTCATGGTGGTAGGAATTTGGCCAGCGCTTTGCTCACAGAGCCGTGGGCAGTCCAGTAAAATGTGGTGGGGTGGGCTGTAGATTACATGAAATTTAAACACGATAAGTCCACAAGAATGTCTTTTGATATTTACACCAGCTTTAAGGAGAGTTCTTTGCGGGTGGTGTGTTTTCTTGCAGTCGGACATAGTTGGTCACTATACAGCAAGCGGTGAATTATTGCATTACATTTTATAATTTGCCCTTTTAAGACCTGCGAAGTGATCAGATGCACGCAAGCCTACTTGATGACATGTAGTAACCTTAATTAATGAAATTTCGATTATGATGTTTCTTAATGCAAAACGTGACGGACCTTTGTTTGTTTCCTCTTGTTTTAGATGGCTCATTATAAAGGCCCCTGATCTCGGAGTGGACGTGGTGGAAGCACTGAGACACTCTGATGTTATGAATAATAGAAACGCCCAGGAATGAGTGTTGTCGTTTTTAGGTTTCCCATGGGAGTTGCCTATCAAAGAATGTGAGAAACACGGTGACCTTGAGGAGGATTAAGGAAAAAAGCAACACTGTAGCCATGTTCGTGGAAAAGGAAAGAAAGAAAGAAAGAAAGAAAGAAAGAAAGAAAGAAAGAAAGAAAGAAAGAAAACAAATCCTTCTTTCTATATAACTTAAGTTTCCACTCGCCAGACTTTTGAGAAATCCACACATAATTTTGTGTTATCATTTAAATAACCCCAGTAACAGTGAATTCATACCAAATTTGAAAGCAGCCCAAGACTGCGGTGAAAAGAAGGATCAAGGTCCGCGATGCCATAGTCTGCAAGCATTTTCTTCGTCTTATTTTCAATCTGGGTTAATTTAATCTCCTCACAGACGCAGCATGGATTTTGCTGTTATTTTACTGCCATTTGGTCATTTCTCAGTGGAAAATAATGGCTATTCATTCCTAACTTGGAAAAAAAACGTAGATTCTATCAGGAAATTCTACATCAGACTTCCGAATAAAAATATTTTAAATCATGTAATGGAAAGGTATTTCTATAAAAACACAAATAAATAAGGCAACAGCTGATCCAAAAGGCAATCAGTAAAGGATTGTCCCACTTTTGCATAGCAGTAATCGGTATAAGGTCTTCTCATACGGTTGTGCACAAAATCTTCAGTGATTACCTCACCTTCACACTGGGCTCACATCTCCTCTGATTTTTCAACTATTGAGCCTGTAACGCCGAAAGAGAGACAGCCATTTTCTCTCCTCTACTTCTACGAGGGTCCTGCGGAGGAAATGGTTGCTTAGAATAAATAATGCGATGAAGTGGGAAGACTTAAATAAACTTCAGATCCGAGAACGCTGGTGCTGCTGGCAATAGGAAAACAAGATGAATTTCTGAACTGAGGAATAAGGGAGACGGTTTAGATTAATTTTAGGCTGTGCAAGCTGAGGGGTTATTGAATGACAAAGAAGTAATGCGGTAAAAATAGTCAGAAAAAAATAAAAAATCACAATTAATCAATTCATCCATATAGCACAATGTAAGGGATGTTGCTGTGATAGAAAAAAAAATACATAAACACAGTTAGAAAACACATTTTAAAGCTCGGCCACTACAGTGTGCTGATTCAACAGCCGAAACTAAACATTTGGCTAAAATTTGTACACAGCCGCATCATCCGGCTACATGTAGGCCTGTCGTTCAGAGCCTTAACACAGCCTGCACCTCTCTGCCTCTCGGCAGGCCTGTCATGCCTGACTCTGACTCAGTCATGCATGTGTGTAGGAAACTGAAACACACTGGCGCATGCAGGGGAGCATATTTATAGCCCAAGTGTGATGTTTCACATTCCCCTTTTATCATCACGGGCCACTCACCGTGCACTCACTCGGTTACATCTCCGTATGGTTTCAGGGGACCGTGCCAACGTGAAAGATCATTTGACTAATTTAAATCAAAGCTTGTGAACCATGCGGAGGCCTGTGCAACCAGGAAAAACAGCAATCACAAAGTTCCGTAAAGGAAACTCGGTGAAGGGGCAGCCATTCATGAGTCAATTAAATGGCTTTTAATTGCCTATGCAGAAGTCTATTCTATGATCCTATTTATGTATGTAAATAGCCTCGGCCTTTAGCTTCTTTATTGTTGAGGTTAATGTTATGAGGACGCGCATTTTGTTTTAAATTGACAAGACACTTAAAGATAAATAGATCTAACCTACATACATAAATTACTTATGAGAAACGAGAGACAGGAAGGGAGGGGGCGTAATAAAAAGGACGCATTCCAGTTAACATCATGGGCTCACTTGCACTGAAATAAAACGCAAGTCAGACCCGCACAGCTCCGTGTGTCTTGCACTTGTGGTTTCCCATCTGAAACTCTGCGAGCCACCTTCAGTAGAAAATGTCGCCCGGTAAGTAGGACAGTGAACAGCGAGCTGTGTGCAGCAGTTGCCCAGAAACCAGAGAGCCAATAATGTTCCCACAGAGCCAGCACTGTTTATTCATGTACGGCTGTCGCCATTGCGGCTCTGCAGTCAAGCTTGTAGACTCACTTCTCCTCCACACACACATACATACAGACACACACACATACACGCAAACACACACACACACACACACTGCCAAATATGGAGATCAGCAGCGTGCTGTCTCTGTTACCTCCCCTGAACAAGCACTCGTCGTTTTTCACTATGAAAAGACAGCATGGGCTATAGCCTATTAGTACCGACAGGAAATGTCGGTCTGGAGGCTCTGTATCAAAATGGTGGTTCACATTTCGACGGCAGCTACAACGCATCTTTTGTCCGTGGCGCGCCCGCCTTTGTCTGCTCCGTGGCGGGGGAATTAACAGACTGCTCGCGCACTTATCGCAGATATTAGACTTATGTCTCTATACTTTTACAGGAATAAAGAACCGGGCAAACCTAGCTGCACCTCTGCGGGGAGTAGGCTGATGCCCCCCCCTGTTTGCGACGTTGCGGAGAAAATAAAATCCTTGTTGCGACTCCTCTCCATTTCTGCAAAAAGCTTCGTCCACATCTGATATTATCTGATAGTCTTTCTGAATGCCTGAGCCAAAAAGTGGGCTGTTGGCATGGCACACGGAGGTCATTAAGCTTAGATATGTCGAGGTATGACGGTGTGCACTGCTGCTTAATAGGTCCAGATTAGATATTGTATTTTTAATCAATATAGCCTGTAGCCTATAAAGCAAAGAACAAGCAGAAAAGGCAGAAATGTACTTGGGAGATATATGAAAAAATAGAAAAAAGAGGGAATATTAACGAGCAGTCGGGGCCAACCCTTTCTTGTCTAGAAACCTTGATGGCCGACTGATCCTATTAATTCATTACATTAAATAATAATAACTTGTTGGCCTTAATTACCATTCTTATTCACAGGAAATTAGTCGACATCAATGGGTTTCAAAAGTTTGATGGCAGGTGATATTAACAGGGATTTTGCCACACCTTTTTTTTTTTTTTTTTTTTTTTTTTTTTTGGGGTGCATGTAACTAGTTATACTGGAAACAGCCCAACTGCGGAAAAAAAGCCAGTGTTTTGTTGTTTTGATGGCATGTCAGTTGTTAAAAGATCCTTTGCATCTTTGTGGTCATTCGTTTTCAGAATGACGTCTTTGCGTCTTTGATTTGATTTGCAATTTTGTCGGCTTCCTCATTGAGACTATCAGGCAAATAAAGACATCAGATGCGGCTGGAAGTTTATCTGAGCCCGCATCTTCATGTCTACCTGGATGAATGACGGGCTGGTCCATGCAGAAACCTGCACCTGAAGCCTACACACACACACACACACACACACACACACAGAGAGAGAGAGAGAGAGAGAGAGAGAGAGAGAGAGTTACCATTTTTCGTTTTTATTTAGTAGTACTGTTTTTTTATTATTTTTATTTTATTTTATTCTTTATTATTATATTTAATTTTGGTTTATTTATTTATTGTGTAAAAGTGTTATTATTGTTGATACATGACAATGGTGGCCAATATATTCAAGAAAAGGTCACCTTGGGCCAAATGCCAATGATTCCTTGAGAAAAGAGGGAAAAAACGGGCACAATAAATAAATAAATAAATTACAACGACAACATCGATAACAGAAATAAATAATAATAGGCCTATTAATATTAACAATAACAGACAAATATATTTTAAGCTTTTTGCAATTAAGTAAATAATTTATTATAATTATTATTTTTAATTATAAATAATAATAACAACAATAATTATAATAATATTACTAGTACTAGTACTAGTAATAGTACTACTGTTAGTGTCAAACTTTTGTTGACTAAATACCTTGTCAGTATTCAAAACCGTTGTGGTTACTGTGTATTTTCTGCTTCCACAAAGAACGGCTGAGCGCTTTTTTTTCTAAATCTCTGATAACTGAGCCATGGCAGGCCTTCATGTCCCTGTCTTCATGTACGCAAAGGGAGACGAAATTTGTCATCAAAAGGAGTAAATAAATTGAGACAGCGTTAAATCAAATTTACGCTCTGCGGGCGCAAAACATTTTATAGCCTCTAGCTCTGTCATAGGATAATATGGGCTTGAGATTTTTTCTCAGCTTGCAAAAATATATTTTTGTATCTACATAAGCCAGAGAGCATCATTTAACATCGATATTGTGGGAAAAATACACTCCACACCCTAAATTCAAATTCAAATCTAGAAATAACCAGTTCCATTTTACTTGTTGTTTTCGAAACTTTGCTTTTTTAGATCTCAACAACTTTTAATTGTTTCCTCTCGTCTTCAGGCTGTGATTTGAAGCAGCCTGGCCGTTTACGACTGAATCAATTAATATTATATCTCTCGTTTGCTCTCGTATACTTTTTCATTTTAATTATAACATTTGATTTTTGGCAAGATTTAAGAGTTTCTAAATAGTTCCACCAGGGGATGAAAAGTTCTATCATGTCTTATTCAGCATGGCACATTTCATTATTAGTCTAATGCAGCGGTGCGGGAATGTCACACGCACATCCCGAGTCTTTGCGCACGTGCGCTGGAGATTTGGTCGTGACTTCAGCGATAAATTAACTCACGCTCAATGCTCCTGTCAAGCAATCACCTATTTCTCCACAGGGATATTTCAGTATCCATGAAGCTTTATCAGACTACGGCGTGCTGGACTTTATTTGTTTACTCAAATAAACACAATTGAAATGTATATAGAACATATCAAACGTATAATACAAATATGATCGAAAGTTTGGAAGATGGAAGATTTATTTGATCAAATTTCTGTGTCACTGTCGTACAGTATAACTTTGTGCCACGGGCTAAATTATTTGCACATTCAAAGAAACATTTGCGCTGTTTCATGGGCAGACATGCCATGCGTAAAACTGTAACTTTAGCCATAATGCGTAAAAGTCGAATTACGCGCCACATTTTGCCGTCACGCATGATGAAAATGTCTTTTGTTGCTTGATAGCATGCAATATGTTAAGGTTTAATGAAAGTGCATCGTTGTGTGGTATGGAAGATCTCTTTAAATAAGCGATTGCAAATCTAGGTTATGTTTAATAACTCATCTAATGATGAAGCTGACGTTACTCAGGCCAGCTGCTCTCAAACGTTTTTATACCACATATCCTAGAGTAGTCACGTATTATACCCCCGATTCATTTTATAAGATTTAGCACCAGGGATGATCCCTAAAATCATCTCCATTCAAGAACCTACTCAATTATTGTTGCTTTTGATGTTGTTGATTACTTTATCATTTTTAATAGTGTGTGTTTTATAACTGGGCGTGGTAGGTACTGGTGAAGGTGAAATCTGTGATTACAGCTCTCATTCTCATATATTATTTAACTGGGTTAATTCCTAATAAATTAAAACATAGAATTTCACTATTCCTACATTGGTGGGGACCACCTGGACTCCCCCGAGTGAGCTCTGGGGGGTCCCCGGGCCCCCCTTCAAGAGCCTCTGACTTTGACTCTTACACTTTGCCAGACATTCCTGTACAGCAGCCAGAACAGCGGGACTCCTCCCCTTCACTCAGCAACCCGGAGCACGTAGCAACAGCTGAGCCAATGTGCTCTACCGCGATCCGTCCTACCGACTGCGGTGCCTGGCAACAGAAAAAGACGTGATGACGTCCTCCCCAGATCGCGTATTATGGGATGTGCGGAATTAAACAACCCGAAGAGGACACGGCAAAGCACAAAAAATAATAGAGGCAGAATAAACGAGGTTCATGTAAACCATGGAGCTCTCGGCTGTTGGTGAGAGCGTCTTCGCAGCCGAGTCCATCATTAAACGGCGTATAAGACGGGTATTCGCTGCGTTTTTCTCCACAGGCTGTGCTTCACGTATTACGCAACATTTTATTTGTACAGCGCCGACAGGCAATCCGATGATAATCCTAATATAATACGGATCTTTTTTGCAGGGTCGCTGGGAATATCTTGTGAAATGGAAGGGCTGGTCTCAGAAGTGAGTATAATAGCCGAGGCAGTAAAGGACAGCGCTCCTGTCTGGCCACTTGTACAACTGCAGCAGCTCAGAGTCTGTCGTTATACAGCTCGTGAATATTTGTGTACATATCATATACTCCGTGTGCACTGTTTCATATCGGAGACTATTTTAAGCCTGGACGAATGTGCGCAACTGCACGGTTTCGAAAATGTATGCGTATCAGTCCGCTTGGATGTATTAAAGTCCACACTAGCTTTAGCAATGGCTGAGTTCACCATGCGTCACAGTCCGCTACGTAGCCTATAATTGCAGTGAACGCAGCTATAGATTGCTTTGATAAAAGTGTGCCGTTTGTCTGCGTTGGCATGCGCTGCGCTCTCCTTATGGCCCCGAACACATTTCCTCTTTGTTATTTTAATATAGGTACAGCACTTGGGAGCCGGAGGAAAACATTCTGGATGCACGTCTGTTTGCTGCCTTCGAGGAGAGGTGAGGTTTTGACAGAGCAGCAGTAGGCCTCTGTGCAGAAATGAGATGGCACCAAGCATGCTGCTCTGCAAAAATATTAATCTCCACCAATCATTCACTCTAGTTCTGAGTCACAGTTTTCTCAGAATGAGAGTAAAATGCCAGTTGAGTGAAATAATTTCATTTGCTTCCCATGCAACTTATCTCAACAACTTTTCTGACTGAAGTCTTGCTTTTAGAAGAGTCATTGTGTCTTGTTTCTCAATATATTGACCGTTGTTTTATATCGGGATATATATACATTGGAAATTGCGAGCGGGTATTATCTCACCCACATGGAACAATTTTCTCACTTGCTTAAAAAAACGAGATTGCTTGACTAGATAGGATTAAATGAGAAATACATATTAAACATGGGCGTGTCTATTCACATGAGTGTTGTGGTGAATCTCTTAATGATGTGCTTCGTCAGGGAACGCGAACGAGAGCTTTTTGGGCCGAAGAAGAGGGGTCCTAAACCGGAGACATTTCTTTTGAAGGTGGGTGAATGTATGACAACTGTTCAGTTCCACACTACACATTTTTTCAGGTCTCAAAACTCTTCGGAGTCGTTTGATAATAATAATGGTGATAAAATATAACTCAAAATAAAATATGAAATTGTTTTTATCATAATAGTTATTTTACAAAGTGTAGTTTATTGTATCAAAGTGACATTTGGTTTTCTCGACGTTTGATCATTTCTACTTCTTTTTAAAATAATGTTGGTTAATTCAAAATGTTGATCAGTACATTTTAAAACCATCCACATCATGCCTTTGGCTTAAGCCTCAATTTTCCCCATTGTTTCTCTTCAAAATGATTGCATTACTGATCAAACAAAGAAGATTGTTATTGAAGCCTTGAATATCCAACAGATCTCCAGATGCCTCTCTTAAGCTATTAAATTTCCTCAAGAGACGTGAAATTGTCATCTGTGGGGAACCCTCCATAATTGTTATTTTCTCTGTCTCTAGGCCAAAGCCAAAGACAAAGCCAAGACATATGAATTCAGAAGAGAAACTCCGAGGGGGATCCAGGTTTCCTATCCCATTCCAGAGCCTGTCATAACACCGAGGGCCCGGGAGGGTTTACGCACAGTTGTCCCCACAATCTTCCCTCCGAGTGCAGTCAACAGAGGGGAAAGTGTCCATGTGCGACCTCCAGAACCAGAGAGGAGGCCCAGGCCGGCTCCACCAGCCTCATTCACGCTCCAGGAATCCGCCAGTGTCCCCAAAAAGAGAGGGCGTAAACCTAAGCTGAATTTACCTTATAACAAAGATCACAGGAGCAGCCAGGTAGAGCCTGACCATAAACGGAGCAGGCTAATGGAGGAGGCGATACCACACGGCCTGTCCAAAATGTCCCGACGCTTGCATCACCACGGAGAGACGTCTGATCACAGCCTGATGCAGCTGACTAAAAGGTTTGAGGAAGAGACCACGATTACGCCCAAGTCAAGCCACGAGCAGAGACACATGATGAGCGCAGGCTTGTCCCAAACTTGCGCGCTCAACCCGGATGTGCGCCAGGCTCATCACGGAGGGCATAGGACTAATTGCTTGACTAGGGTGTCTATAGCTCAGCCCAAGCTGAAGCACTTGGCGGAAAAGCACAAATATCGGGCTGAGGAGTTTTCTCTCCAACCTGCTGCCATCTCCAAACAGTCTGAGTCCAGTGATTCATCCAAGAGATCAGACGCATCCTGGACTCCATGTCTCAGCAACTTCAATAATGTGACTGTGACAGATATCACGACGAACTTCTTGACAGTCACAATCAGAGAGAGCACCACGGACAAAGGCTTTTTCAAAGATAAAAGATGAGTATATGCTTTTGATGTGGGTCAAAATACTTAATATATGACTATACATCTATGAATAATTGTTTAAGAAGCGAACTAACAAGCCTACTGTATTACTATATTTTTTCTATGTCACTCTCCATTGTGTATACGAAATATTTAATACCCTGTTGAGCAAATTAAAAAAAATCAGACATTACAGTTTCTGGTTCTAGTGAGTATTTTGTTTCTGATATCTGCACTGATTCTTTTCACTCCAAATCTTTTAATTGTGCTGCCATCCTCTAGACGTTCATATCTTATTTTGCACACGTATCCACTGTAACTCTTTGTGTCACTGTCTGACACAGTTGACACAGGCCTATCACTATGAATAGTTTCCACTGTGGTCAAAACGTTATATCCTGTGCTTATCTGATCTGTCGTTCAGCGGAATAATCCTAGTCTGAATAAGTGAGCTAATGCAGTCAACGCGGTGATGCCAGTTAGAAGAAAAACTGTGGTTAGATCTAGATGAGATGACTGACATTTATTTTGGTGCCACTATTTACTGAGTCTCATATAAAAAACACTCACCACTTACTTGTGAAATTTCAAGTAATCTTTCTGCTCCTTCCATCATTTCGTTTAGACTTTATATTTGTAACCAAAAAGCCAAACGACTGTGATGAAGTTAAGGTTTGTGTGAGAGGTTATTTCAATTATTGGATTTATTTTTTCATTATTGAAAAATCATTAGTGTACAGCTTTCCAGTTTAATTATTAGGCTAGTCATTTTTATTAGCTGGCAGGATGATGCCGCTTGATCGAAATCATCAATTAGGACTAACCGCGGGCTCAATGTTAATGATCCTTTATTATTGGTGTATTTTCTTTCTTCAAATTATATCTTTAATTGACATTTTAACAGAAATATATGAATGGGTTTCAGCAGTATTCACTCTAAAGAATTACAATATAGCCCTAAAATGTTTTATTAATCAAATTAGGACATAAGAGCTCTAACCTATTTGGGATCGATTTTAGCGCAGGTATTGATTAACTGAACTGACACACTGACTATTGCGATGTGTTAGCTCTCCATAGGCCTGCGAGTGTGTGTATGTTAGTCTGGTTCACCCGGACTCAGTGTAGCAGTGATTTGGGACCCTGAATTCCAATGGGCATGTTCACCTATTTGGCGAGCAAAGATGACCTTATTTAATTCATCCATGTTTGCTTTAAAGAGAGAATTTACTGCACATGGACACAGCCCGTGTTTACACAGTGACTGATCTGGGTTTTTACCGCAACAGCTACAGCAGGGGATTTCACAAACAAAAGGTGTGATTCCGTGACCTCACCATCTCCCCTCTGATAATGTAGCCTAATCGTTTTCTAAAGTTACAGAGGTGGAGGAAATGAATTAGATTTTTTTTTTTTTTTTTTTTTTTTTTTTTTACATATTTTCCTCTAATTTTATGGCTTAATCATCCCTCATTAAACTTATGAGTCAGAACTATTGAGCTGGAGTGTAACTTTGGCCTACTTTTCTTTTCTTCGCCATCATCATAAGTACAATGATACCATGACATGATATTGTCAAATTAATTTACTTGAGTTGTAAAAAGTCCCAAGTCAGAATGAGGCCTAAAGCCGAATCCGGGACGGCAGCTTTATTGCTAAACTAAGCAGCTTGGAGAGAGTCAAGTCTGGCAACTTTAATTTTATCGAGCCATCAGACTGTTAATTATTTTTAGTAGAGCAACATGCAAAGATGTTGAGGCTGAACCAGGACAGGCAGTGGGCCCTAAATTGTAACACCATTCAGTTATGGGTTAAGGGGTCCACTGTCTTGAAAGTCTAAAATAAAACTAATGCAGGCCTAAGTGATTTGAGAGGTAGGCCTGACTGTGTCCCCTATCTTTTTACACAGCTTAATGGGTTCACACAATATAAGGCTTTTGTGTAAGACCATGTCGAGGTTACGTATAGGTTTGCATGACCTACAGCATGACATATAATTTTTTCCAAGTGTTTTCTAATCATGGTGCAGTCTACATCACCTTGATTCGCCAGATGAAGCATTCATGGCGCAGTGTGTCAGTAAACGGCGGCTCATGTCCTGCACGGAGCCATTTTGCTTTCCTTCCCCTCTGGGACACATGGCTCAGTCATTCCAACCAGTACCTCTGTATAGAGGTGCCCCATTTGCGTTCCTATCATTGCAGCCTACGGCGGACTTTTTAAACGTGCGACAAATGACTTGGGCCACTGTAATATTACTTGAACTAAAACGTCAAAGCTTTAAAACTGGCCAAATGTAGTGAAACTCAGTTAAACGCAATGAACCTCAGCTGAATATAGCAAAGGTTTCGGCTCTTTAGTCTGCGTCCAAATTAGATCATGTTGTTTTTCTCAACATAATGCAATATGAATGTCAGGCAAAAAGCCTCAGACATGTATGGAGGAAAAGGTTTAAAATCACATTTGTGAACATTAAGAGCTAATGCTCCCTCTCAGCCGCTCCTCTGTGAAGGGTATTCTGGTGACCAATAGCCTAACTTCAATTCCAATATCTTATCACTTAGACTATGTAATAATACTATTCTATTCATCTCTGCTCCGCACGTCCCCAGAACTGAAACACGCGGATTTCCGACGTTTCGCTGGCGAATGATGGGTCTACCTTGCAGGATTAAGTGAAATGACGCCCCTGCAGAGCAGCACGGGCTTCTCATGCAGCTGAGAAAACATCTGGCCAAATTCTCCATATGAGTGTAATTTACTAAACGGCGTACGCATCAGAAACCTCAGTCCTTTGATCTGAATCTGCCTGAGGGGCTGTGCAGGCCTTGAAAGCCAGCCCGTCGAAGCTCACAGTGGCTTCGGCTGGTTAGGACCCACAGAGCTGAGCAGGGCGCAACACTTAGCACATCTCCACAAGATGTCGCCACCAACATGACCTTGAATTAATGCCAAATTATTTTGCACTGGGTCCCTCGTCACATTTGAGTAAGACTGTAGACTACTCATCCACAGAAGATGAATAATTGCTGAAAGCCATCTAACGCATTCCTGCTCTCTAGTCTTGCTATTGGTTGCCGATGGTTTATATTCCTGCCGCCTCATAGCCCCCAGCTCACATGTGAGCTTCCAGATGCGAGTGCATTGTGCGTTGCGTCATCCTGCCGCTAGATGAAGCTCAAGCACAGAGAGTAGTAGGATGGTTTTGGTTAATGAATGAATTACATCATGTTCACGAGGCAATTCAACTGTGCGGGTGTGTCCCCTTCTTATTCTGTCCTATGCAGCCCCTCCCACACTCACACATATAAACAATTTTCCTGTTTTGTTTTTGAAAATGTATTTAAATTTATTTGAAATAATTTTGTCACAAATGCAGTGTACTTGGACAAACTTATATAGTGGAAAACTATGAAGCAGCATCCAAATATCTGGCATATTTGCATCGGCCTTTGCGGCTAAAATTTGAATATTTTTCTCAATCTCGACTTGAATAAACTCCATCTTATTCCATATTTAGGAACCAAATACCTACTAACATTTCTGAAAGCTTAAATATCTCATAAACATCAAACACAAACACAAATTATGCCCACTGAGAATTTAAGTAAAATAAACTATGTTGCATCCTATAAAGAAGAAAAAGGCGAAGGTTCGGATCTGGTGCACTGATGTTAACAGATGAAGACTTTCAAACGGATTGTCTCTTTAGAGAGCAAGACAAAGAGCTGTTGAGACCATCAGTTCTCAACAGCTGGATCAGTCCTAATTAGCAGAGAGAGAGAGAGAGAGAGAGAGAGAGAGAGAGAGAGAGAGAGAGAGAGAGAGAGAGAGGTGTACACCAGATGAAGCGCGTCGCCGCCTTTATTCTTAAAGCTTAGTGCTGCAGAGAGCTTCTCATTAACTTACTGACAAATTTTAGTCTAGTTTCCAAGTCATGTATTGCCGTCAGTTTGATTTTAGGTTATTATCTTTTTGTGGCTGAGATGTCACCAAATGGGATTATTTCGATTTCGATTCTGGTTTTTCTCTCATGGCACTGTGCGGCTGATCGGTGCAACTGGAATGGAAGGTAAGTAACGGAATTATGACTTAAATTCAATGCAATGTGATTTTGCATAGTGGTTGGCAAATGAAACTACAATAACATTTTTGAGGGACCATCTTTTCATTCGGCTACATTTTAGCATATGAATAAAATTAATAATTAAACATAAAAAAGCTTTGCACCCTTTTACATTGCACGGCTTCTATATTTATATTTCATGTTTATGAGCATGCATATAGCGTATTTATTTGAAGGTAGTGTAGGCTGAAGCGTCTTAATTATTAATCAATGGTTCTTTCCCGTTGGGTGCAGCGGTGTGGGTGCTGAAGGAGACTCCAGGACGGTGCTGCAGGTGCGGTTGCGCTGCACACAGGGCTCAGTGCAATGGGTTTACCCGGGCCAGGCCCTCAGGGTGGTCCTGGAACCCAACCTGTCTCACGCCCGGAGCACCACCGTGTGCATCAAACCGTCCCGCACCTTCCGCGGGGCCAGTGTGTATCTTGAACGGGCCGGAGAGCTGGAGCTGCTGATGGCGGATGGTGCGCGGCCGGAGCAGGTGTTCTGTTTCTGGGCAGATGGGCCGCAGAGACCCGCAATCTACCTCCAAGTCAGTCCACAGAGTGGCATCAGCCGACCCACGGTGGGCTTCAGATACGAGCTGATGGGGAACATGACCGCCTCCACTTTAGGACACAGTGGGGTGCAGAGTGAGTGTGCTAAATCTGTTTTGGAAAATGAAAAACTTTAAATTAAGCCTAGAGAAGGAAAACTAAACTTAATTGTAGCTATATGCTTTGATGCATATTTGCTATCACAGAATGGAATTTGTATTCATACAAACTGTAGGCCATTCATGTTACTGATTAATCAGAATGTGAGATAGCCTAATCCAAGATTTTTCATAACCGACTCTATCCCGCGGTACTGTTGGTCCCCGAGAGATACTTACTTATCTAATTTAAGACAAACCCCAGTCATGCAGAGTGGAGCAGCCAGCTGCTGGCCGGCCTTGTGTGCTGTGTGTCTGCTGTCCGGTGGGGGACAAAGCAGGGAGCAGAGAGCAGACTGCAGGGCGGCTGAGGGGCACCGACCCACGGGGGCCTCAATTGAGTCGGCAAATATTTTGCAGATTCCACAAATGCCTTGTCATTGTGCATGTGTGTTTGTTAGATTTGAGTATGTGTTGTGGTGGGGCCTGTCTCAATGCGGTGATGTCATTCTCTAACAGCCTGGGGCGCTTTCTTTCTGTCTGGCTCTCAATATTGACCTGACTGGCGGGGTTGTGGAGGAGAATATGAAGGGTTGACTTTTGAAGTCTCAGCATTGGCAATGCTGTCATTCAATTAGGTCAGTACAATAGGAGTCAAACCCAGGGGTCAAGACTATAGCTTTTGGTCTGGAGATGCCAGGCTGGTGTGTTGGCCAGCACACTGAAAGAAGCAAGAGCACATGGCCAGCATTCCTTCATCTGACCCTTGGTTTCCCCATCCCTTGGTTTTTGATCTGAGGAGACAAGATGAATGGAGCTGGTATGTGTGTCAGATTAAATATAATTCAATAAAGGGGTAGAGAAGTGACACTCATCTATCTAGCATTGTCTGTCCAGATAATGCTTTGGGTTACGGTTAGACAATGTGTGTGGTCAGAAAATGCTGACAGTCATGACTGATAGAGAAATGATTTTGTGAGAATTGAAATACATGGGCAATAAAAATGACCATCACCTATTCTAGATACAGCATCTCTGTAGGTCAGTAGGCTGGGCAAAGGATTCGATTGTGATTTTCATCCACAAAGGTTTTAACAAGTTTTGTCTCACTGGTGGTAAAGTACTTTCTAATTTTCTTTGCTAATTTTTTTTCTGCCTAAAGCTTCGTGCCGGCCCTGCAATGACACTGAACTCCTCATGGCCATCTGCAGCAGTGACTTTGGTGAGTGTTCATGATGACAATTGAAAACCATATATCAATTGCTATTTGAAACCAACATCTAACAACCACTGCTGAGTTACCCTTGCTCTGCGCTTAGTCCCCAGCTTCTCTAGTGGAGCTGGTTAGTGGCAAACAGTAGGAGACTGTGGCTGTAACAGGTTATACATGTTCCTGCGTGTTTAAGTTTCCAAATGAAGATGTGTGATGCTGGAAAAAGGATGCATGCACAACAAATCCTCTCCTGTGTAAGTAATGATTAAAAAATATGTATGGTCTAATCTAATCCCAGAAAGCAGCTCTGTTCGGTGGGCAGAGAGGGGCTCAACAGATGTGAAGGTCTGAGGCTGCATAATGGGAGGAGCATGTTCTTTAGATGGCAACAGAGCAGAAGCAATACGTCCATTGAGCCAAGCCCCATTTAGAGCTTGAGTCCCCTGCATTAAACTCACAAGTTAATTTTTTTGATGGGAAAGGAGCTGACCAGTTAAAGTGTTAACATCTAAACAGGCAAAATAAGAGACATGCACGGTTCTTTTTGCCAGGAAGAAAAGAGATAGTGAAGGATGTGGAATAAACTTTTAGAGGGAAGTTTGAATCTCTATAGACAAATAAGATCCATAAGATCCATCCATTGGTATAATGATTATGTCTCACAGAATAGCTGTGTGTTCATTTTCCATTTTATTTCCACGACAGGTTGAATGTATAACTGGGCTAATAGAAATTCTGCCATTTGCTCCTTCCAGTGGTTCGTGGCTTCATCAAGAATGTGTCTCATGACCCCGTGCGGAAGACATCACTGGTGGAGGTGTCCAGAGGGAGGCTGTACTGGCAGCGCAGCAGGGTGTTTGAGCAAGAAGTGGGCACTGTGGGCACATCCAGGTCTGTCTCATCTTGGCACGGACACATCCACACACTCCTGCAGTGCCATGTGAAGCCTGGGGGTGGAGAGTTTCTTTTCACAGGGTCAGAGCACTTTGGGGAAGCTTGGTTAGGGTGTGCCCCACGATTCAAAGACTTCCTGTCTGTCTACCGGACTGCCCGGGCGGCACGTCGGAATTCCTGTGACTTCCCTTTAGACTAAGGAAGTGTTTTGTGTTAGCCTAGTTTTAGCCTTATGCAACTCTATCCTCTGTTCTGGGAAGTAATTTTATCTACAGAGATAAGTTTCTGTTGGGGGTGGGGGGTGAGGTGGGGTGGGTTGTCATGGAGATGAGACTGTGCTATCAAGGTGGCACCCAGCATCAGGAACCAGCTGGGATAAAGCTGTTGAGGCACTGGTGAAACACACATTATAAGGAGCAGTACAGGGGCCCAGCTGAGCAAGCAGGGCCTCCTGCACCACAGCCTCCCCAGTGGCAAGAGGCTTAGAGGGGGCTGTCCTTTGTTTCTCTCCCATCACTGCCATAGTCCTGGGAGACTGAAAAGGGGTTGGGTTGCTGCTTTCTCTTTGTGCTTCTCTCCACACCAGCCACTGTTCACTTTGCTGGCTCTGTTTGACAGTTGCCCTCTGAACTGTGGCAGGAGGGAATCAAGAGGCTACATTTAAACATTCCAGTTTGTCACTGTGGACAGTTTTGGAGTCAACTTGTGCTAGAAAGAAGTCTTTTACATGCAGCGTTTGATTGCAAAGATTTTTTTTTTATTTTTTTTTTTATTGTGAGTCATTTCTGTTTTGTTTTGTATCACATATAGGTCCACTAAAGTGTATGGACAATGCTTAAGTTTCAACAAATCTCTTTTTTGGCCTGTTTATACTACAGTAGACTACATATGCATATGCTCTTTTCCTATGTAAAATAAAAATAAATAAATAAAAAAACAATAATAGTTTTTTTTTTCCATGTATGCAGATATAATTAAAAGTTGTATTGTTCTGTAAATTGTCTATGAGACAAAATATATTACTTGATTACTGAAATACTCACTATAATACTGTTAACATGTTTTTAGCATTTATTCAATACTTTGCTTTACAGTTCAGTTTGCTTAAAAAACTAGGCATTATAGTGAACAATAGAGAACATGTTAAAACTGATTAAAAAAATATCTTGGTTTTGTTCTTTTTAGACATGCTGTTATTTTGCTTTACTGTTTCACTATTTTACGTCTTATGGCACAAAGAATTTATACAACCAAATATTTTGTTGCAATTTATTGTTTCGTAATGATTCATGAACCTGATCATGTTTTATCAAAGGATTATAAGAAATCTTGAAACCAAGAAGACAGATGATCCTGACTGCTGCTGAGAGCTGTGGCATGAGGACTTGGAGGGTGGTGTGCCACCTCCTCTCCCTCAGCCCTGCTGGGTGTGGCTCATCTTCCTGTTGTATTGTGCAAAAAAGCTGCCAGAGCTGAAATTTAGGTGCTAGGAAAGCAAATAAAGACTGTGTAGAATAAATTAGACAGGTTTCAGTTCTCTGTTTCCTATAACACCCAGATTTAATATGTTGCGAGAACAGGGAGCAAACCTAATTTTAAAATGTCACCAATTGTTTTTTTTTGTTTTTTTTTTTTGTTTTTAATAAGATCAATATGACATATAATATGATGACCAGTCAGATCTGGAGGTTATTATTGTCAAATGCATTTATAGTTCAAAACAAGACTATTTTATGTTCTGTGTAAAATAGCATCTGATAGTTCTGTATTTAAACACAGAATCGAGCCAGTTCATCTGGCTGTGTGTGATGAAGTGTTTAGAACTGAATTGAGCTCATGAACAGTGGATAAAAATCTGAATTTCATGAGGCTCTCCAATTCACAAGCGCCTGAATACACTGGCTGTGTATGGCCCTGCACTCCTTTTGGTACGTGGTATGGTAAAAGGCTTAAATGGAACTTACACCCCCATCCCCATCATATACTGCATAATCTCTGGTTTATGGGAGAATGGGATTTAGAGCAAAGTGTCCTACAAGCTTACTTTGGCCTTTTTCCTTCTGCATCCCATCTATTTCCCTCTAATCAGTGTCATATTGTAATAGGATAGCCCTACCATAAAATGATATACAAATGTGCTTTAGCTGGCCAAAGCAATGAGCAGGCTGAAAAAGACTTTTCTTTTGAGTTGTGCAGCCCCTGCATCACAGCTCAGGAAGATGAATGGACAGATGTGAGGCCCAAAGCCTGGGGTACCTCCCCTCTGTCCCTCCCAGAAGAGGGGAACAATTAATTGACTTTTAAAGCAACTGCTTTCTTAGCCTATTCCACACTTCTCCCTGGCTGAGCAGGACTCACAAATTGGTGTGTTGAACTTTTTATTAGGACTAAATAGCTGCCAATGAAAGTGTAAATGACTGTGTGGTGAATGGGGCCCACACAATGGCCCTGCAGTGACAAGGCTTCTGCCAGACATAATGACTATTGTCACGGCTGCTGTCATCTAGAAACCGTCAGGCCCATGAATCCAAGGAGCCAGAGGAGGGGTAATCCCAGACTTTTGCTTTTACCTCATCTACTTTCTCTCATTCCTCAGATATTTCTGCTTCTTTACTTTGTGTTTCAAATTTATTAACCTGTTAGAGGTTTAGAAATGATACCTATCTTGTCACCATGTATCATTCTTCATCTACAAGCTAGCTCTTATATTTTTATTATCAGTCTTACATTTCTCTATTTTCTTCTTCGCTTGCATGTGTCCTGGTCCAGTCTCAGCAAAAATAAGGTCTCAGACAAGCAATATATGAATTTAAGCTCTCACAAGCAAAAAAAAGAGCATAGTTTTACTTTAATTTTTCATCAAAAATGGGATTCCCCATCTTTCAGTTTCAAAGCCAAATTTACACTGATGCTAGACAAGTGGTAGTTTCAGCACACAGAGGTTAGAGATCACCGATAATATGCAATCACAAGATCATTTATATTTTCTGTATGCACATAGTGCTGTAAATATCTGTACATTACAGGATTAAAGGTATTGCAAAAAGGTTATCTGGAGGAACAGCAACATAAAAAGAGTGAGGGGCTGGGGCTGCTGTACCGGGTCCAAAATAAAGAAAAGGTGATGGCAGTAGAGGGAAATGTGAGAACAATCAGGGGCTCCTGCAGGATGAGGGAAGATAATACATGATAATAAAAATGACTGTCAAGCTGCCATAATGTAACAATCAGTCAAAAATCTGAGTTACTCTGACTGTCAAAAAGTAAAAATGTTTTATTCAGAAGGGACAACCAATGTGTTTCAACAACATCAGGGTGTCAAAACCCCCATGAAGGGCAACATAAAAATGGGCAACATTTTTATGTCTGGGTAGCACAAAATGTTTTGCAAAAATCAAGCTTTGCAGAATCTTTTTGTTTTCTTTGTCCTCTAAAAGCCCTTTTTGGTGCCTCAAATACTCCCAGTGAGAGAGGCCACCTTGTCAAATTTCCAAGCAAAATATAACCTCTTTGCAGGCTTTTGAAACCACACAATTCTCATCTCTGGGAATTCCAGCAGGCTCTCATGGGGAACGAGCCCAGGAGGCCTCAGCCCAGGCCTCTTGGATGGTGCACCGGCAGGAGTCCACCCAGACAGGGGGGTAATTGGTTTATCCCACCGCCTGGCCTGCTTTCCCATGTGGGCCACTGCTGTGGGGAGGCCCAGGGGTATAATATGGAAACAGCATGAAGCCCTCCAGTGCTGCATATGCATTCACTACTTGTGCTATACAGACCAGGAGCCGGGCACCAGGAGCACAAAGCCAGAGCGGAGATGCCTCTTGGCTGTGAAAAGGTTGCCATTTGGTCTCTTTTTACTGGTGGTCAGTATTTGTGGTTGAAAATCTGTGGTGGTAATTGAGTTTTGTCGATTCAGAGGGTAATGAGTTTGAGAGTTAGTCCAAAGTCCACATGATACACCTGGTTGAAATCCAGTTTGCTATTAAATCCTTTTGGTCTTACAACAAAACACTGAGTTGTGGATGAGTTTTATAGCACACAGTCTAGCAGTACTGAAAAGTGTGCAACACGGAGTTGGAAAATGTATTTTGTGTTGCAATAATTCTCTGATATGCGCAGCAGCAACTTCATTCACAAATCAGTATGACAAACATCCTGCTAAAGTTCAAAGACCTGGTCTTCCATTTCTTTTTAATCCATAATTTTGGGAAAGACAAGTAAACCTTCCTCAGTTTAATCATCAGCCACAGCTTTGTTTAATTTTAACCTCTGGTAACCAGCCCTAACCCTAACATGCTGAATTAAACTTACATCCATGGTTACATCCAATTCTGCACTAGCTGCATGTTTTTACAGCATCGTCACTTTGCCAGACTATATTAAATGGCATACTTCAAAACCAAAAAAAGAGGATAAATTTTCACTTTTTATTGTGTAAAAAAATAACTCAAAAAGTGAGTATACAAAAACTCAGTGAACAAAAGAGAGGAATTTAAGTGGAGATAAGGCTATCTCATGATTGATCTCAGTCAAGTTCAAGTATGGTCTCATTTCAGGATAAGTCGAGTCTTCCTGTCTCCAAGGAGGAGTCTGGAAAACAGAAAAAAGAACATTGCACAGGTTTTATTTGTTCATTCAGTATTCAGTATTCACTTTATTAGGTCCACCTGCATATTCTAATACAATCCAATACAACTGATCTGCCATAAAGTTTACTTTTCTGCTTCCTATAATGCTCAGGTTTTCTTTTTGTCACAGTAATAGAGGAGTTTATTCAGTTCTATGTTTGGCATTGAACTCATAGTTAGTGGTGCTGTTGTTACATGGTCAAAATCATCTAAATTCTACTTTTAGGTTCTGCTGCACTTACCGAACCAGCGCAGCCGCGATCAGCCCCCCTCCGATGGGTCCCACCCAGTAGACCCAGTGGTAGGTCCAGTAGTTGCTCACTAGTGCCGGGCCAAAGGCTCTGGCTGGGTTCAGACAAGTGCCGGACACATCGCCGCTGGAAGAAAGACATGTAATCAAGAGAAGTGAGAAATTCAGCTTTTTGACCGATTTATGTGCAGATAACGCAGCCAACATGATCTTGTGAGCCGTGTTCTAGCGATCTTTTACATCCATTTCATTCCATTGCAATCGTCGCCAGTCTTAAATGGGCATTTGTAATTCACTGACGCATGGACCAAGAACAAAACTCCAAATTTTAGCAACTATACACAAAGCACAAATGTAATCCTGCCTTATTTTACATAATGTTTAAAAAATAATAATAAAAAAAAATGAATGGTCAAGAGCTCTTTAAGACTGTACCCATTTTCTACACTAATTAGTGCAAAAAGTTCTGCCGTTCTCATCGGTGATTAAACATTAATTTTGCCAATTACATGAAAAAGAGATCGGCTGGTTACATATTGAACTGTATCCACTTTGACACAATATCATAGTGTGCATGATTTCAAATTCTGCTGCATCTGAAATATTTCCAACAACTAGCTACATGACCCTAACATTCCAGCTCCTAATTTTTGACAAACACTCAATTAGGAACCATAAAGGATACATTTCCAGATTCTGCATGATCATCTTAATATACAACTTTTTAACCTTTATGGCTGTACAAACAGGAATAATCAAACCACTGGTGTCTGTAATTCCTATGTGATCATCTCTCACTGTGCATTTCTATTATTTATCTACAAAATGCAAATGAGATTTAAATTCTTTTTCTCGCGTAAAGGC
The DNA here is from genome assembly GCF_902150065.1 of Myripristis murdjan. Classification (NCBI taxonomy): domain Eukaryota; kingdom Metazoa; phylum Chordata; class Actinopteri; order Holocentriformes; family Holocentridae; genus Myripristis; species Myripristis murdjan. The sequence continues at coordinate 16,653,051 of NC_043987.1, read as the reverse complement.
AGGGAGATTTTACCAATGCAATGGAATGCACTACTGGATTCAGCATTGTCCTACACATAAAGATTTTTTTTTTTTTTTATCACCAAAAAAGATATCCACCATTTGAGAAAGTGAAAAGTACTGTGAAATTCAAGAATGGTTTTGGAAATGACCTCCTCTGTAAGATCCATTATTCCCCATCAGAATAATCCTTCTGTCACTCACCCAGCCAGGACATTGATAATAACAGTGCAGCCCACCATGAATGGCACCAACGGGCTTTTGCTCTTGGCGTTGACGGCTCCCAGCAGCACCACCATGGTGACCAGGCAAGTCATGGCCACTTCTCCAAACAGAGCTCTCCCCAGCTGATCATCTGACTGCAGCAGGGCGAATGCAGCTCCCTGGGCCTTGGCATAGTTCTCTCTTGTGGTCATGGCCTGTAGGCATTGGTAGGCAGTGATTTAGTTGTGAAGAAGTCACTTTATGATTTAAAAATAAATAAATAAATAAATCTAAGGGTTTAAAGAAACTGGTGCACAAATGTAACTCCTGCCTAAGTTGGTTGATGAAAAATAGGATAGACAAGATATTGGAAGTCTCTCTTTGACATTTTAGATTGATAAAGCAGTTCATTTGAGCACGTCTCACCCTTGCCATAGCAGCTCCAGTTACTCCTCCGAGCAACTGACATGCAAGGTACGGGATCACCATATTTAATTCCATGCCGCCACACAGATATATGGCCAGAGTGAATGGGGGGTTGAAATGGGAGCCACTAGGGATAGAGAGGGAGAGAGACATGTATAAATAGAAAAGTTCAGTTCCAAAGGTTTAGTTTTATGGAGTGCTGTTTGTGAGTTTTTCACCCTCATATCAGTAAAGAGGCCCACTTTAAGTGGCAGTACTTGTATAGGGCGAGACAGGCTTGCTAATGAGTTGACCTAATAACCAAGTAATCTGCATTAATTTGTTCAGATGGCTATTGTAGTAATGTCATAATCCTCAGAATGTCAAATGTGACATTATGTGATGGACAGTAGCATGTGGAAGATTATGCAATTCATAACAGCACTGAATGAGAAATGTCATCTTATGGAATGAGACTGATTTTACAGCCTGCTGTTTTATTACCTTATTTAAACAAGGAGCGCTTTAACTTTGCATGCACCTCAAAGATTTCAGAGAAATATAATATTTCTACACATTACCATCTAACATGCAGGTGATAATTCTCCCAGCACTATGGAACAACACAGATTTTATGGCACACTTCAGCATGATGTGTAAAAAACAAGCAGGCTATTAAAAATATATTGAAGGATAGGATATGATGCTCACCTGATCTCAGCCATGCAAGCCACCATAATGGCCACAGCCAGGCCATGCACCAGAGCTGGCTGTAGCCTCCCGGCAGTTTCCACATTCTCTATGACCGAGACACATCCGATGAATACAAAGAATGTAGTGCCCACCAGCTCACCCACACAGGGCTGGATCACCCGTTCAAATTTGTTGGGAGGTCTGGTTGGAGACCTATTACTAGTAGAGTCTGAAGACATAAGAGGTGCCCCAACTTGACCCATCTCCAGCTTCTCCTCTGCCATGCTGAAAAGTTTTCAGAGAGGTGCTGCTGTGAGAGCTCACGATGCAACACTGACAATGTTGTCCTGAAGCGTGTGTCCACATATCTCCATGCTTGTGTTGGCTTATCACGTGGACTTTGGTAGGTTAATGAGGAACAAATCTGGAGGCAGGGCATCAGGAGGTATTGTTCCACTGACCAGTTGTGTTTCTGCTGACTCTCTTTCTTATTAATCCAAGATAGTTTGATCATCACATGACCTTATTTCATAAGTTCACTGGCTCAGGCCAATATCTTGTGGATTTGCTGACAACACCATGAAGTGTGCCATGAACAGTTTATAAATCTGCCAGTTTGCTGTCAATGATTGAGACTTTATTTACTCTGAAGTTAAACAACCCTGTTTTCATTCTTGGACTGGAAGCCTAACAATAAGTGAAAAAAGTCAACAGGGATTCATGTTGGCTGGATTCACTTGGTGAAACAATTCCCATGTAATGAGATTGATAGTATCAGCTCAGTATCGTTGATCAACATTTCTTAGACAAATAAGATGATTAAATAGTGGAATCAGTATCATCCTGGACAACAATGCAAACCAGTAGCCATAACATAGGAATATGATCATTCTGGTCGGCATTATTGTATTATCATTATTCTGTGTCTTAAGATACAGAACACCCTCCAAATGGTTACCCTGGTGCAGAATCTGTTTTAAATTGGGAAAAAGATTACTTCAGTAAACATCATCCATGTACTGCACTCATTTCATGATATAGCAACTTACTGACCATCAGTTTCCCAGAGTGTGACAACTCATTAAATAAAATAAATGTATTTTTGAGATTTATCAATCAACACTTTATTTTAAGCTAGGACTACAGGATTTGTATGCAGTAACAAAGCTGTCTTAACTCCAGGTAGGCTGCAATGCAAAACTCACACGTTCCGATAACAGAAACAGAGCATTGTTGTTTGCACCTTCTACCAGTGGGTGGCGATATGGAGCAGAGAATCCTCAGGATCTCCATTTGATAAGGAACTGAAGATCCTTTTGTTCCCTTTAGGTTTGGAGAGAGGGTAAGCAGCATTTGATACTAGGGCTCCACAGATTGTAAATAGCTTCAACAGCCTGGACAGCTTTCAAAGGTGACAGGAACATGGTTGTGAAAACAGGCAACCAGAGGGAGCTAAATTTAAAATGTCATTGTTTATTGACCTTTTTATCTTCTTAATCTATTCAGAATCCAGCACAAGTTACAAACAGCATTTAGCTTGTAGGAGGTCTACCAGGACCTGCACTAACCTCCTGCTCTGGCTACATCTTGGGAGTGAAAACCAACAATTTAAACCCTATTCCCAACTTCCTGAAACCATCTTTATAAAATACATGCATTTGTCATGCAACTTGTCAGCGACTGTACATGCAGTGACCTCCTCCACTACTTGGTGCAACAACCTTGAGGACCTAATACCCTACCCTGTCACCAAGGGCTCATAATGATGTTGATTTTGTTTTTATACTTTGCCTATGGGAGGCACCACTTTATTTTAATTTATTTCCAGTTTTCCAAAGACAAAGAAAACGTCTTTGGGTCCATCAACAAGCCCTAAACAGTTCAATTTCACAGAAAATAGTTTGTTATCAGCTTGTTATAAAAAAAAATGAGGATCTCAGAGCGAAGAGTCGCAAGGATGTGGGGTGATCAATCAGTTAAATTAGGGTAGATGAAACAGCTCCCTTAACTAAGCACTGTCAAGTTGTTTTACTGTTTTCTTTTATCTTTCCTATAAATTTGCATAGTTGTTTAGTACAGGGGTCTTCAACATTTTTCAAGCCAAGGACCCCCAAACTGATCGAGTGATGGAGCAGGGACCCCCTTCAATATACACTACTCACAAAAGCAAAATATTTGGCTTTTGGGTGAAATTTATGGAAAATATAAAAAGTTCACACTACAGTGATATTATATCATGAAAGTAGGGCATTTAAGTAGAAGCATACACTGGTGATTTCCTCATCTCAAACAATTTCTTGAAACAAAAGCCAACAACAGTGGTGGATATACCACAACAAAAAAATGTCAGTGTCAATAACTTGTCATGTACCTTTGAGCATCAATTACAGCTTGACAACAACGTCTCATGCAAGTCGACTTATTGTCTGCTGAGGCATGGCATCCTCAGGACATTGAGGTTCTGGGGTACAGAGCTCCGAGCCTCTACACGGCGACTCAGCTGATCCCATAGGTTTTCTATGGGATGCAGGTCTGGAGAAAGTGCAGGCCACTCCATCTGAGGTACCCCAGTCTCCAGCAGCCATTCCCTAATGATAGGACCTCGATGAGATGGAGCATCAAACACCTGATGTGAATTTTGCTGTTAAACTCCTTGTTAGAGAACAGCAACTTGTGCAAAAAGTACTGAAACACTGAACAGTTGGACATGTGCATTCAAAAGTTTACAGAAGGTCACATTAAGTTCACCTGTAAAGGTTATAATGCATTTTAGGTTCATCCTGAAATTTCACCCGAAAGCCGAATATCCCTAACTTTTTGTGAGTAGTGTATGTCAGTCTGAAGACTGTAAATGGCTCCTGCAGTGATATATTGACCTTTGAACCTTGAAGTCAGTGTGTGTTTGAGAGCTTGTCATTTAGTAAGAGAAGGGGCTACAGACATGGGACCAACTGTTACAGACAGCTCTTGACCTCTGCTATGTGACTATATCCATGTGGGTAAAGTTACCAAGTGGGGGCGCTATCAAATATGGTAAAATATAATTTTAACCCATTTAACAATTAGATATTTAAAATCTGATCACAAAAATGGGTTTCCCATTCCTTTTTTATTGTTTATGTGGGATTCCCACAAGCTGATGTTGCTATTATTTTGGCAGATGTCCTGATGTGATTTGGATGTTGCATTTAGCCATGTTAAAGTCTTGGTGGCATTTTAATTAAATGTTTAGCCATACTGCAGTGAGTATTGTGGTGGTGGTGGTGGTGTTTTGGTTGTGACTTGCCAAGAGACTTTACATTCGAATTAGCTTGAGGCTATGATCTGGTACAGTGCATCAAATGGAAACAGTTATCTTTGAACTGTAAAATGTACATTTTTAAATAAATAAATATATTACACATAATTTGAATCATTTAACTTTTGAATCATACTGTACAACACTGTACTCAGTTTTTTTTTTACACAATGTAAATTCACTTTAAATCCAATGCAGATACAGGGGATATTTGTGTGATTTTAACAGCTTTATGTGCAGAGTATGCTTTACTTTTTGTTACAGAGATGGACTTGCATAATAAAGTGCACAGGGGTCCCCCTGACACGCACGAGTCAGTGTTGATTGATACATTGAATAAAATGAAGGCCTATCTGTTCCGTGAGATGCACGAGTGGCAAAAAGCCTTATGAAATGCTTTCTACTGTTTCTACAATTAGTAGTCACAATGAGATTCATTGTTTGGGTACTTTGCAGTTTTGTTTTTTACCAAGACAATCTTAATAATTATCAAACAATTTCCAAACTGTCCTGGCTTGCCGAAATCCAGGGGTCATGTATTCTGTGAGAGTTTAGGAAAGCTGCTTTTAGTTTGAGTGCTGCACACACTTGAATTATGTAGTAAACACAGAAGTGTGAAATAACTCAAAACATGTTTTATATTTTAGATTCTTCAAAATAGCAACCCTTTGGTTTGATTACTGCTTTGCACACTCTTGGCATTCTCTCGATGAGCTTCATGAGGTAGTCACCTGAAATGGTTTTCCAACAGTCTTGAAGGAGTTCCCAGAGATGCTGAGCACTTGTTGGCCCTTTTGCCTTCACTCTGCAGTCCATCTCATCCCAAACCATCTCGACTGGGTTCAGGTCCGGTGACTGTGGAGGCCAGGTCATCTGCCGCAGCACTCCATCACTCTCCCTCTTGGTCAAATAGCCCTTACACAGCCTGGAGGTGTGTTTGGGGTCATTGTCCTGTTGAAAAATAAATGATGGTCCATCTAAACGCAAACCGGATGGGATGGCATGTCGCTGCCGGATGCTGCGGTAGCCATGCTGGTTCAGTGTGCCTTCAATTTTGAATAAATCCCCGATAGTGTCACCAGCAAAGCATTCCCACACCATCACACCTCCTTCTCCATGCTTCACGGTGGGAACCAGGCATGTAGAGACCATCTGTTCACCTGTTCTGCGTCGCACAAAGACATGACGGGTGGAACCAAAGATCTCAAATTTGGCACTCATCAGACCAAAGCACATATTTTCGCTGGTCTAATGTCCATTCCTTGTGTTTCTTGGCCCAAACAAATCTCTTCTGCTTGTTGCCTCTCCTTAGCAGTGGTTTCCTAGCAGCTATTTGACCATAAAGGCCAGATTCGTGCAGTCTCCTCTGCACAGTTGATGTAGAGATGTGTCTGCCACTAGAACTCTGTGTGGCATTTATCTGGTCTCTGATCTGAGCTGCTGTTAACTTGCGATTTCTGAGGCTGGTGACTCGGATGAACTTATCCTCAGCAGCAGAGGTGACTCTTGGTTTTCCTTTCCTGGGTCGGTCCTCATGTGAGCCAGTTTTGTCGTAGCGCTTGATGGCTTTTGCGACTGCACTTGGGGACACATTCAAAGTTTTTGCAATTTTCCGGACTGACTGACCTTCAGTTCTTAAAGTAATGATGGACTGTCATATTTAGAGTTACTTAACAATTTTTTCTTTGCTATATAATTCCATATATCTTGCTTCATATATTTGATGTCTTCAGTATGTAATAAGTTATTTAACAATTTTTTCTTTGCTACATAATTCCATATATCTTGCTTCATATATTTGATGTCTTCAGTATGTATCTACAGTGTAGAAAACAGTAAAAATAAATAAAAAACATTGAATGAGAAGGTGTGTCCAAACTTTTGACTGGTAGTGTATATTGTATAAAACTGTTTTATATTAAACTGGGCCTAGTGACATGTGTAAATGTACCTTGTTATTGTACATTTAATACTAAGCTATTCAAATAATACACAGGGTTTTTTTTTCAAGTTTTTATTTTAAATGTGCAAGGTAAAGTGACAGCAAACGGTAAAGTGGAAACAAAAATAACTGATGGCCTATTACTGCCACTGCCATGAATAAACATATCTGTAACATATCAAACAATACTGAACTATTAAAATAATTTAGAGATTCATGTTTTTATTCAAACAAACATGTAGTAGGGACATCCTCAAGCCATCTATGGATGGCACACAAACTCCCGCATTTGTGAAATGTCTGACCCTGATGAGTGGGACACAACTTATCTAACCTTGGAGGGATGGAGGTTGTCAGGCAGAGGTTCACATCAGCCTCAGGGGGAAAAAATCGGCTATATATATATATTTTTTAATATATATATAAATCGTCTAATCAGCCAAAAATTTCACATCTCCCCTGCAGTACCTACGCAGACCCCCTAGGGGTCATGGACCCCCTGTTGAAGACCTCTGGTTTAGTATGTAAATTTATCCATTACACTTATGCCAGACGACAGAGAGATAGAGGAAGAGAGAGTCCTTACAGTTTTGTCATATGATTTCTTTATTTCTCAAGTGTAACCCATATAAAAGCAAAGTGTTGATGTGAATGCTATATTACATTTTTTATCTAAAAATCAGTAAGTGCATATGTGATTTAATATTAACAGTAACATAAGTAAATCATTCAACATTACAGAGATGATGCCAAGTAGCTACATATGCTAATTATGGCATGTGTAGAAATACGTGAGAATACATGAAAATTTACAAAAGTACATAGTGAACAATGGAAAAATGAACATAAATTGGATATTTTTGTCATTTGAACAGAACACGGATTCTCCTGTCACCCAGCACCAGTCTGAAAAGGAATAAAAGAAAATAAGAAACCATCAGAAGTCGTAGAGAAACATGAACAATGTGTAAAGGAAAACCAGTCCAGGACCAAGCACAGACATTTCTGGGGAGGTAGCTCTCAAGTAAAATCATATCCCTTCCAAACGAGATCGGTTTTCTTTGTGAGAAACCTCACGTTTGGGGAAGAGTCAAGTGGTCTTTTTTAAGATGGAAGGCTCAGCATGCTATAATATGAAGCTGGCTGGACATGTTGCATGTGGCTGCAAATGAGCCAGTTTCTCACATTTTCAGAGGTGGCGTGTTATTCCCATCATAATATATTTATGGGGAGGCACAGGTATTATAGTATGCCATTGTAAAGATAAAAAGGTGTAAAAAATGAGGTTAACGAGCTTACAACAAACTATAATAGCAGGGCACCTGGGTAATAGGTACGTTCCCATAATGCTTCCAGACACTTCAGTGAAATAGTTAATAGCTGTGAGGAGTTGGCCTACTGCCCCAACTGGTTGTTTTCCTTTTTGTTTATAACCATAAATCGTATCAACTATTTACAATAATATGGTGAACTGCATGATAATTCTCAGCCAAATTTGAAAAGACGAGGCAGTATATTCCAATGTTCAACTGTTTTCAACCTTTGCCAGCCTAATTTCTATCACAAGGTAGGAAAGTGGTGACTAAAATTATGTGCTGTACCTTACAATGCTCCCAGTGAGCATCGCCCCCAACATTGGACCAACCCAGTAGATCCAGTGGTAGCTCCAATAGTTAGCCACCACAGCGGGGCCAAACGCCCGGGCAGGGTTCATACATGCTCCGGATATTGCTCCGCTATAGAGGGGACAAGATCACACAAGATGGACGATAACAACATGTCATATAGTAAATTTGACCATTTAGGCAACACGCTTAGTTTCTCTAATACTGACTTTTAAAAAACCTTTTTTCATACTAACTTTTGGTGGAATCATTCGAATATTCTCTAACGGCATCTTAATCATCCCTCATTCTGATTTCACATGGCTGCAACATGAGTCTCTTTTCTATAAACCATTCTTTTGTCCATATCACTAAGATGGATGCTCACCCAGCCAGGATGTCGGCAGTCACAGTCAGCCCTATGCACAGAGGTGCGAGCAGGCTACGGGTGTGTCTGTTGACTGCTCCCATACACACGACAATGGTGAGGAAAAAGGTCATCACCATCTCTGCCAGTGTGGCTGGGCCGATCTGGGCGTCCTGCTTCACTGTGCTGAATGATGCCCCTGTAGAGTTAGCGTAGTTCTCTTCTGGAGTGATAACCTGGCAAGAAAAGAAAAATAGAGGAGAAGAAAATACAGCATTTATTGACTAAGTTTAACAAACCAGACTGATGTAGATACCATGTAATCCTATTTCATAGCCCAAAAAGGGCAATGAAATATTTTTACTTCACAAAAGACATTTATAGACAGGCTTCCTCGTTCAATACTGTGTTTTATTGCACCACTACAAAAGACACTGGTTCTGGCTGTTGCCTGAATCCTATACTATATTTGGTACTTATACTCAACAAAGTAGCTATAACCTAACAAATCATGTATCATCTAAACATCTAATGCCCAGTGCAAAAGTCATATGGTAGTAGATTTGCAATGAAAGTAAGAATTTACCTATAGTGTCTTTATCGATAGAGGGCAAATAGTGGTAAATTATCAAAGCATTGAAACCTTCCTCTCCATTCAATGTTCCAATTCAAAGAAACTTGCATACTGGACAAAGGAAACATTACAAGTTTGAAAAAGTGTCTTTGCCTTTGACTGGATCACAACGGCATAATGGCTTAAATCTAGCTTTACAGCAGTGAGTTTTACAATGTAAGAAAAATCAACCTTGGCCAGGCCTGCTCCTATCATTCCACCACAAAGCTGAGCCAGGATGTAGGCTACAAGCTGAAAGACGTTAAGACCCCCAATCAGGAACACAGACATAGAAACAGCAGGATTGAAGTGACCCCCACTGTAGAGAGAGTGAAAGAAGTTGTTTTCTCAAAGTTATTAAACTTAATGACATACAGACATACAATTGCTGCTACCACAACTGTTGCTTTTAATATTATGTGAGATCACAGTGCTATAACAATATTAGAAATGTTTTAATGTACACAGACAAACACATTACAGTTTCTTCTAAAATCAAGGAAGGTTAAGGAAAGCTTGATTTATTTGTTAATAATATTTTAATAGTTAGCCTAATTACTGTTGACGTTTCAGTATCAGTAATCTCTTCTCCTCTTCTCTCTCTATGTTCCCATACCTGATCTCTCCCAGGATGGCAATCACAATGCCAAGTGCAAGACCATGTGCCAGGGCAGGCTGTAGCCTCCCCGTGCCCTCCGTGTTCTCAATGACCGACAGGCACCCCACGAAAATGAACAGAGCTGAGCCTAGCACCTCGGCAAGGCAGGGCTGGATATCCCGCTCAAACACATCTGTCTGCATGTTGTTAGTGGCTCTGTCAGTCTCTCCTTTCTCTGCCTGGATCACACCTGTGTTAGTGGTGGGCATGTTGCCCACCTCCATCCTCAGCTTAGACCCCATACCTGGAAAGCTGCTTGAGATCTAAAGAGTGGGTAAGTTGGAAAAGCTCTGATGCTGTGCGTATGTGTGGTGATAAGGGGCTGAGTAGAGAAGGGGGGTTGGGAGATGGGAGGGTGGAACTGGAACTGCAGGGCGAACTGGAGGACGAAGAGAAAGGAGAAGGAGGAGGTGGTTGGAAAATATTTTATTCCTTATCTAAAGTGGGACCATATAATCCAAACATGTTCTTTTCTTTTTCCAGTCAGTTATCTCTATCTCAGAAAGTCCAGCTGCTGGGTGGGCTCATAGTTAAAACTATAGGTTGTGTTGTATTACAGGATATACACATACATACGATCTTAGAATACTAAGAATGACTGTGCACTTGCAGGAGCATTAGTTGTTCAAATAACAGCCACCTGACAGCTCATCATTCTGTCTGAATATCAGTGTCTGAAAATAAATCAAGAATGAAAACTTTCCTTTATTTACATGTTTAAGATAACTACAATATCCTTACATTAAAGAAAATACAGTGCAGAATGATCTTAATATGTAAAATATTTCCAGAAAAGCAAAAATGCTTTGGCGATGACATTGGGAAGCCATCAGCATACATTTTATGTGGTCGGTCATCTTTAGTGATAACTGTTCAGTACAGCTTGTTTGCTCCAGAGGAATGTTATATCAGAGTGTGGAAGGTTATCTTTGCAGTTTAAGGGTCTTGGGGAACTCAGATGCACAGACCATAAAGATAAACATGACCAACAGAGAACAAGAAGGACAAGAGGCCAAAGAGTTATGAAATTTTAAATTGTCTCCCAACATAACTATGATTAGCTTGTCCTTTGCTGTGAAGAGTCCTTGATTACCCTGAAAAGTGCTACACAAATATTATGTTATTTACACACAAGAGCACAGGTTGACATGGAAGATGACCTCTAATGACCTTTAATTGGGACAACCTGGTGCCTGAAAGCAATGTACTAATCAGTGGGGCATTTCCTGCATTTATCGCAGTGTTGTAGAGGTATTTCAGCACATATCGGCTTTAACCTTCAAGAGTCGGGAAGACTGACTCCATCCTGTAGAAAACCCAGTTGTACTGCAGACCTGGGACACCTGTGGAGGTGACAGGGTTTTGATGGCAGCTCTGCAAAGACAAGGCTGTCATCTTTGCAGGGCTCCCTTATAGCGAGAAGTTGATAGTTTACATAGAGGAACTTCCACCAATCTCCTGAATATTCGCAAAAAGTCCCTGTACTCTTCATGAGCCCTGACTGATTTGTGTCTAATATTGAGTACCAACTTACTACACATGCAGCTAGTTGCCGTATAACTCATGCCCAACCAAAAAGCGATTTTTTGAGACTGATACCGATTTTACAGGAGGAAAATTAACCAATTATCGATAAGGCAGCTGATATAGTGAATTTTTGAGCTGGAGTGAAAATATTTTGTATGTGGATTGTGCACCTATTTTGCATATATAAAATTAAACTCTAAAAAGGTTCAAATATTATTTCTACCCAAAGCATCAACTTACTGATATACCATGGGTGGGGCACTACAACAAACCTGGGTCAAAGTGTAATTTAAGATGACTGTTTGGTCCCCCCCATACACACCTCCCTTCATTTGAGACAAGCATCACATGATGCTGCAATAATGGTCACTGTCTTCAGTCCTGTGATACCAACCACACTAAACTAAACCCATGACAAACATGGTCCATATGTCCTTCAAACAAACATAAAAGACGCTGGTGCTTGGATAGATTATTGGTTATCTGTGGATTGCCTTAGAAATGTCCGCATCATCAGTCCCCATACTATAGATAAGATAGAAGTGAAGACATGCACCTCACCAATAAAACAGGACTGTCTGAGATATGGGCATGCTGGATCAGTTGTGGCTATATAAAAAGCCTGAGTGTCATGAACTCTTTGACATGGCCTACAAAGGAAATTGCTATTAAAACGGCATCAGGGGGTGGGGGGGTGGGAGTAAGGGAATAGAAGGACAATGCAAAAAGACTAGAAAGGCTAGCTTGGCAGAAAGCAACAGAAAATTCAATACAAAGACTAACATTGCTGTGTCACTTTCAGTTTTTGTGCACAACCAACAATTTATGACTTGAGGGATAACATCTGTGGTCTATTCATTTGCAACAATCTGTGTTACAACTTTGAAAATTTTCTGCCAAGTTTTTATTGCAAAATACACAATATTGAACATAATTACAATCCACACTCAATGAGACTGGCTCTGGATTCTTTACATTGTAATCAACTGGGTAGGCTTTCTCTTTGCATGTGATTAACTCCACAGTTTGCCACCAACACAATAACACTGCACTCCACTTGTGAACAGTACACACTTGGCTTCGCACTTAAAGATAATAAGCAGATTGGATACAACGTGACTCACTCTGAAGCTCTCAGTCTAACATGGAGAAAGGTTAAAGAATGTGCTCAAAGAGCAGCAGCCGGGGGAAGCAGCAAAAAAAAAAAAAAAAAAAAAAAAAAAAAAAAAAAAAAGGTTTAGTCTGCCCTTACAAGACAAACCCTCCCTGTCTGAAGTGGTCCTATGCAAGAAGTTTCACATTCTGCACATTTAGGCAGCAAAATCCCATCCTGCTGGCCTCAATCCAAGGACATCTTCATTCACAACTAGTCCCAAAAAACCTGCCCTCCCCTTTTGTAACTTGAAGCACACTGTATGAAACACATTTGTCCTTTTAGTGGGTGGTGAGTCACAGATGATAAGAAAATTCAAACTAAAAGCTAAATCACTGATTCTCCCAGCATGGCTTCTCAGTTGCTGGAAACTGTTTCTACTGTCAGAGACAATGACACAAGCTGGAGTCACTTAGAGGAGAACGGGCGGCAGCATTGAACAACAGAGAGGCCACATCGACACATGGACGCACTGAGACCACCGGGGACCTGACGCACAACACACTGAACACACCTGGACACTGAACACACCTAAACAGCACAACATGTTCATTTCCTATGAAATTTGATGCATAGCTGAGGGTCTCTTTGTTACCTTTTTTAATTCATTCATCTACAATTTGATGTTCAAGGTAATCCTTAATTATCTTGTTTTTGATTACCACAAATCATCACATTTATTTTGACATAAAAATCCTATTTGTAGGCTACTACCCCAGATTCACAGAATTTAATTTCCAGTATGTATAGCTGAGTCTGTGTGAGGGTGTGTGTGTGTGTGTGTGTGTGTGTGAGAGAGAGAGAGAGAGAGAGAGAGAGAGAGAGAGAGAGAGAGAGAGAGAGAGGGTTTGTGTGTGTGTGTGTGTGTGTGTGTGTGTGTGTGTGTGTGTGTGTGTGTGTGTGTGTTATACATGTTGTGACTAGGTTCTGTCAAGGTCGTCACCATAGAAACCGGCAGCTAAACCCATTCAGTTTCTATGGATGTCACAGGGTTGTTGACGGTTGACTCTAGCTAGCCAGATAACGGGACAGGGATGAGTTCATAGTATGTAACTCTGGCTGTCACAAGAAATACACGTTTATATATGTGTAATATGTGAATTATTGTGTAAATTTTTACTTACAGCAGTTGTAGCGACAGTCCGTTACAGCGAAGAGATGTAGGCCACCGGTCGGCAGTTTAAACTTGGCACGTGAGCGTAACAAATTCGTTCCTGACGGCAAAACGATTCAGAGGTCAAAGGTTCCAATGTTCTGATTTGCAGCCAAAGAGAATGAAAAGAAGCACCGTTGAAATTATTCAAATAATGACGTGTGATGGTCAAAAACAAGATGGTAGGAGGTCTATAAATTATCAAATACATTTATTTAGCAAAGAATCCCTCAGCTATGTATCAAATAACCCTGTAAATTAATAAGATTCAATCAAAATTTGGGGTAGTACGTCAGTGCAATTAGATTTGTATGCAAAACGTAAGAAAGTAAAAATAAATGTGTTGATTTTTTTTTTATTTTCAAAAACAATAATTAATGATTACTTTGATTATCAAATAAGTAGATTAATTACTCTATTTAAGAAGAGGTAAGAAAGAGACCCTCAGCTACGCATGTAAATCAATGTATTTAATCATGAAAAATAAATAAATAAATACATTGAGGATGTCAGAGCTTCCTGCATGATAAAATACATTTATTGAAAATAATAATAATTATACAGCAAAAAATAACTTGTCCAGGTCATGCAGTCTGGTTTGTGTAAAGTCCTTCAGAAGGTTAGAAAACATCATTTAACAATAATAAATTTCATTTTCTCCTCCATTTTCCTTTTTATTTATTTATTTATTTTTTGTCCTCATAATGAACAGCTAAGCTTTCCTTGTCTACCACATTGCTGATATAGTGACTGTAATTTATATTTACCACCTCAGTGGCATATTGCCTTCACCATCACTGGTTATTAATGATTGTCTCTGATCATAGAAATAGAAACAGTTTTTAATTGTACTGCATTATACACTATTACCTGTGTAGATTTCTATTCATTTTATGTGCACTGCATGTGAGGGATTGTAAGTGTGTCCTCCTGTGTGGCTGCTGTGGTGTGGAAAACCAGCCACCAGGGCCACATGGGTGGGGGTCTGCCTCCACACTTGTCAGGTCCAGTATTTACCAGTAATGACTAAATGCAGGCCCAAAATCTGATGCAGTGTGCAGGTTTATTCACCTCAGCGAGAGAACAATAAACCAAGCTGGTCCATGGATCAACAAGTGCACTAAATTTAGCTTAGCCTATTATGCCTTTTCATAGCTCCTCTTATTGGTAAAAATGTAATCCCTCGTGACCTTTTTATTTTTCCAGACAGCTCAAGGTTTTTACACCATTAAAACTTTCCCATTCAAGCTTTGATTTACAGCAAACCCTTTGAACAACATAATGGTGTCTAGGATTGACACTCCTAAAGAAAAAAGTAACTGTGATATTTAAGGAAATTATTACATCTGATTGCATATTGTGAGTGTTATCTGAATTACAACATAAATCAGTGAAATATTTTCCACACTGCCTAGACTATTGTGTAACAGCATGTTTGTTTGTTTGTTTGTTTTGCTGTCCGTTTGTGTCCTCATCAATAAGCCAAACACACCTTCACAGTAATGTGTATTATGATAAAGCCAGGCACACAAAAACCACCGGCTGATGCTGCAGTGGAGGTGTGCATGTCATGACAGAGCAGTGACCACAAGATAGCAGCAGACCTCTGCGGAGAAACAGGCGCTTCATGTGGACCTGCTCTCCACTCAGGCTGAGGGCCACATTACCTAAAGGCGGATATTATTATTGTGGGATTATGTACCAAAAAAAAAAAAAAAAAAAAAAAAAAATCGCAGTACATTCCAGCCACAGCTGAACCCGGTAAACCACTCGGCACTGATTTTACAATATATTTCTATGGTGAAATATTCGTGGTAAATACTGCCAGTGCGTGGTCAAAAATTTGGTCACGCAAATCATAAACTCATTCAAAAAGTGCCCAGTCAGCGCGTATAGAATTGACTTTTAAAGAGGACTCATGTTTATGTATTTAAAGATTTATTTTTGAACAGATGTATGACTTTGCCATGATTATGACAGCCCAATAGTTAATTCCGAGCCTTTTGTCTTTTTTTTTTTTTTTTTTTTTTTTTTTTTTTTTGGACAAAGGTATCACATGTCACCATTGGGCCATGCAGCAAACAGTAGGGAAGTAAAAGGCACTTCCTTCTTCTACACTCCCCGCTGGCTGCGCTCAAACCGCTTCTTACAGGACATCTGGAGGGTGGAAATGGGGAGCCAGAGGCAGAAAAACAGTGGTTTCGACTGAATCGTCAGTGGTTTTTCAGCGTTTCCGAACGCTGGGTAATGTCACTGGGTTAAATTAGGGAAACCAGATTAAGTAGCAGTGCGAAAAAGTCGTCGGAGCGCAGCCCGTTTCTGTACAATGGCTGCGACGTAAGCGCAACTTGTGGAGCCACGGTGGACGAACGACAGCGCTCGGAGGGTCTACTAACTTTTAGCGACTTGCTGGAGACACCGAGGAGGCCAAGAAAATGAAGAAACAATTCAATCGCATGAGGCAACTGGCCAACCAAACTGTGGGAAGGTGGGTCTCGGTGCTTGTAATAGTCTGCAATGCTTTGCAAGGTGATGCCAAAAATCTGATGAGATGCAATTTGACTGCTGCAGTTTGACATAAGAGTTAATGTCACTTTATCAGTTTTCCTTCAACATGTTATTAGTTCTGTAGAGTTATTGTGGGCGGTGTCGGAAGGGCTGGGCCACGCTTTTTTCTACACTTAAAACTTTATTAGGACTTAAGAAAGATGACATTTTGGAAACGGGGCTTGATTTAAAAAAAAAAAAAAAAAAATAGCCAGATGCCGGCTGTAGACATGTTTCATATTCATTTTCAATCTCCAGTTACTATTCCCCTTGAAGACTTCTACAGTATTGATATAGTCTATGGAAATAGTGTCTGCAGAACTCAAAAGGGCGTGTAGTCATAGTTGATGGTATTAAAAGTCCTATAATGTCATAGAAACGCACATTTAAGGCCTTCAAGTCATCACAATGTAGTTTTCATATAGTGTCATGTTTCTGTGGTTGTATATTCTAATGCAAATGATAAAAATCTGACATGAACTGAAAAAGACATTTGTGTAGGGTGGTGATTGATAATGGCACTTAAAGCCAAAGGGAAAGGAACCCTTAACCCCACCCCACCCCCCATACACACACTCTCACACACTCACAGTCATACACACACACACACACACACACACACACACAGTCACACACACAGTCACACACACACCATACTATCTCCCTCTCCTTCATCTCCACAGGGGCTTCCCTCAGGCTCTCAGCAGCACTGCTCTCTATCAACAACCACAACTGAGCTGACGTCTCACATTAATAGAGTCTGCAGCTAATCCTACATGTTTTCTCTTCATTTTACTTCATAATGCCTCTGCCCTCTTTCCAACCAATAGCGTTCAACAGCTGGCCGCAGATTCCTGAGAGTTTTTTCCATACATTGTGTAAGAGCAGTAAAACTCCACTGACAGAGCAGACTGACAGCAGATAGGCATCTGTGTATGCAAGCACACACCCGCTCTCGGAAGAGATCAGCAAGCTGAAATGCTTGCGGTCCTGCCTGTGGCTCTGCAGGCCCAAAACAAAGAGGGGGTCACAAAATAGTTGGCAAGGCTGAATAATAGTGGTAAATAAATTCTCACCCCCAGTCGCGGACCATCCTCAACAGCCAGCAGTGTAGGGCTAGTCCTGCGGTGTGGTGGTTATGTGACTTCTTCACTATTATCTATGAGGGGTGTAACAGTTTTGGTTTGCACCTCAGTTTTTGACCAAGAAACAGTTTGGTTTGAAAAACATCAATTTTTGAAACAAATCAAAAAGTTGAATGGACTTTTGCCAGTTTCCTGTGAGGGCTGTGCAGCACAACAACAAAATACCTCACTGTATGTGCAGCTTGTGGAAAAGTCAGTTTCTAGGCTTAATTAGCAGTGTTCAATGTCCTAAATGATGAATGTGTTCACTCTAGTTTCATATTGTGTTTTCAAAATAAATAAATAAATAAATAAATACATAAATAAACACAGGTCACCACAAATGTGCAGTTCAGTGAAGCGAGGACTGCTGAATTACAACTTGTGATTTTGATACACCCTCATACACACCCTCATCAGTTGCCCAACATGCAGTTGTTGATTACAGCCAGTCTGAATCAAGTTGGCTCATTATCTTCTGCAAGTGAAGCAAGCATCATGTGGTTGCTATCATCAGTGATTGTGAATGTTTCAGTCTATCTTGAAGATTTTAATGTTTTTGTCAGACACATATCTTCCCATGACACCTACTACGGTGCGCTCAAGCTCACCAACGTCAGACAAATCAATCAGAACAGCTCTTTCACTGTTTTGGTCTTTACCCTGTCATGCCCTCCTCAGCGCTGATTTGACATATTAGCTATGCGCTCATCAAAAGTACATAGTATCCCAGTACCCTGCATGACTGAAGAATTTACAAAGGTGCCAGGTGCAGGATTAACCGAAACTTCCTAATCTTCCTCCATTAGACTTCTAAATTCCTTTATGTGCAATTTATTGTCTTGTGCTGCTTATATATGTTTTTACAATCTATTGATCTATCGATCGATCACTGAGAATATGTATGGAACTCCCATTCTCAATTGTTATGCCTTTTTAATGCAGATATATTGCACTTTTATTATTCCTAAATCTTCCATTTAAAAATCATTTAAATACAAAATGCCATTGATGATCTTGTTTCAATATATACATTTTACTTACCATCCAGGCCTAGAAATAAGCTTGAATGTTTTAATTCTGTCCTCCAAGAACATCAGTCTTAAGCTGAATACCATTTCTGTGACAGATTTATAAAGCAGGATGACTTGTATCTGATTCACACACCAGCCAAATCTCTGATTTGAATTTGTCAGCCTCCATGGCACTATGTGGTTCTCTATTTGGCTCAGGAAACACCAGGCAGGGGGAGTTTTGTGGAGTAAGCATTTCCATGGTTGTTGACAGGGACACAGCGGTGGGCTGTGGACATTACAGAGCTGCAGCAATATATTTTAAAATGGAGGAAGTGTGTATGATGCACATTTAGTTTCACTTCAGTGTTATACAATATATGCATGGTCTAAACCGTTCCACCACGAGCACTGTACTGTGTTTATGAATGGCCGCATACCTCTGTGGCACCTCCTTAAGAGACCTCCTTTCTTTCGTCCTCGTCTTTCAACAAGTCTTTGAGTTGGTTTAAAAACATAGGCATTAGGGCTGCACGATGTGAGGAAAATATGCCATAGTGGTAAATAGATAACAGTGTTCAAATGTCTCTGGTCCAGTATTTTGCTGAAATAGACCCAGTCAATAACAGGCCTATACCTACTAAAACAAACAAACAAAAGTATGTCAGTTTCCACAGTCTGATCACTCAGATTGCTAATTGCTGTGTGATTGGCCAGAATCTGTTTGAAGAGAGTGAATAACATAATATTTGTGTTGTTAAATTCAAAGTCACTTATTGCATCTTTGCAATATATTCATCTTGAACCCTCATATTGTGATGATAATAAACAGTACAGTAACAGCGCAGTCATAATACGCATTGTAAAGTCACATAATAAACTGATTGATTATGCTGCAGTGTTCTCACAGCATGAGATATTGAGACATTTTTTGGATGAGTATTTTCATTGTGGCTCATCGATCGACCCATGCACATCCATAGTCTCTGTTTACATTGTATAGCTAGAATTCAAAACAAGCTGTCCGTGTTGTTTTGCCTCAGCACTGGAGGAAGCCTGTTCTTAGAGCCATTGCTGCTGGCCTTGGAAAAGCTCCACTTCACTCAAATCCACGCTAATTCAATATTGAACAATCTAGAAGTTTCCCATGTAGCTTTTATCTCCAGAGTTGAGCCAGCATAGCTTTTCTGTAATGAGAATATGCGGATCAGTGTGCAGGTATTCTGGCTGCAGAAGATGCCATCACACAGTCTTGAATGTGTTACTTTTTATATAAATAAATGTCTCTTTTGCTCCTTTCTATCTCCATTGACACTCTACAGTATTAATCAAGCTATGTCCATTTAGGTTTGCTGGTGTATACACAAATTATGCAATGGCTCTGCTATACAGGAAATCATGCATTTTTTACATTTATGGATGCGGCAAAAGTATGTTTGGAATAAATATTAGAAGACAGCAGAAATCCAAGAAGCCACAGCCATCCTGAGTGTTGTAATTATTACAGTATGTTGGGATATACTGAGTGAAAGCAATAAACACTCATCAGCAAAGGTGTTGCCAAAACCAGGAAAAACAAGAGCCTTGCACATTGCAGCCCTGAGTGAAATGTTTTATTACATTTTCTAGGATTTGTCTTTGTTCTTGCCTCCCGTAAAACATTTCTAAAAATCTTTACTGGCCCACCATTTGAATTTGACCAACTAAACCAACAGGATAAAGGAAGCACAGTGCAGCCAACTTGCATTTTTCATAATAGGGAGGAAGTTTCAAGCATTAGTGA
This sequence comes from Myripristis murdjan, assembly GCF_902150065.1. Classification (NCBI taxonomy): domain Eukaryota; kingdom Metazoa; phylum Chordata; class Actinopteri; order Holocentriformes; family Holocentridae; genus Myripristis; species Myripristis murdjan. Next base: position 16,632,967 of record NC_043987.1, on the reverse strand, counting down.
GGTAAGTGTGGTGTGTGTAGGGTGTAACTTTTGAGTATCTTATTTCTCAGACTTCCAGAGGTAGTATTAGGTAATAACTCTTGTGTGGGATGGGGTTAATTGATCCCTGTGAGATTTACGGCTATATTATTGGCATGCTCTGGTACAGGGAGGGAAGAGGTCCATAGGGAGTTGTTTGTGTGAGTGTGTGAGAGAGAGAGAGTGCATGTGTGTGTGTGTGTGTGTGTGTGTATCTGTTTACCTATTGATAGGTTGACTGATGAGCTCACCTGCCGGTCTCACTAGCTCAGCAGTATTTAAACCAGGAAAGAGGGAATAATGATTAGTCTCCTTCCTGTAAGTCTTTTGTTACTAGCATTGGTGACAAGTATAATTTCTTTCATCATTAGTGATGCCTCATATACAAAAGTTAATGTTTTGAAGTTTTATGTGTACACTCTGTACTCTGTAATAGGTTGCACTGCATTGTGACTGTGTACAGTTACTGTTCCTTGGATATAAAATGAAAAACACACACTGAACATATGACAAGAGCCACAGTGTGCTTCCAAGCCAGATTTGCACATACTGTGGAATTATGTGCAACCCTTTGTCAAACAGAGACACTTGACATCCTCAGTGGTCCAATAGCAATTTTCGAACTTATGGTTGCTTCCCATAATGTTATGACAGCAGATATTTGCGTTTTCCTCTCATAAACATTGAAAGCGCAGAAAGAGTTGAAATGAGCACACGGCCCTGATATCGACAGGCATCACTGAAATGTGTTTGGAAACATGCAGGGGATGTTTTGCCTCATGTTGTGTATCCTAGAGTTTCAGAATGATGTAATTATCCAACTGTACCTGCTAGACTCTGTTCCCTTGAATGGTGTGTGTGTGTAATGTGTTTCTGACATCAACAAACCTCTCATCATCTCCCCTCACCCCCACCTCCCAAGCCTCCAGCACCCACACAGACACACACACACATACACATACACACACCTCTCTCCCTGTTGCCATAACAAACAGGGCGGACATGACACAACAGGAAGTGTGTGTTCTGATGGCATGGAGGATCTGTCAGGACCATCATGGAAAACAGCCACAGGCACAAGTGGTGGGCTTCTGAGTATGTGTGTGCATCTGAATGTATGTGTGTGTGTGTGTGTGTGTGTTTGTGTGCATGAATGTGTGTCTGTTATAGGTTTGCTGACACATTCATGAAGGGATATTCTGTGTAGTCCATTCATTACACATACATTTAACCAGTTTTCTAACATGATGTGTCAACATGTTACTGTGGATTTAAGCATGCAGTGCACTTTGCTGTAGGTGAAATTGCAAATTGGGGACAGGTTGGGCTGGATAGGCTGTGTTTTTGGCCGAGACTTGACAAGGTTTCCTGCTCCTCAGTCATCAGTATGGCAGGCTTTCAGCTTTATAGTTCTCCTGCAAGTTGCCTCTTGCTCAGTTTTACTTGTTCCGTAAGAGAACAGCTCCCGCACTATTCTGACAAAATGCCATGGAACTGCATTTGTTCCATGACAAGATTGTCTCATGTGCAGTCATGCATTTTACATGCAGTTGCAAGTCTCTTGCTGTTCAGCAGGTGCTCTGTCAAGAACAATTAACAATTATTTTGTTACTTTTGATACAGTTCAGTTTATTGTAGGGGTGTAACAATTCACTCAATTCATAATTCATTTTCATTCTCAGTACAGTTCACAATTCAATATTCTGACTATATTTTGAGGAAAAAGTCAATTAAGAAAACAATCTTTTGAAAAAGATTGTTTTTTTTTGTTTGTTTTGTTTTGTTTTGTTTTTTTATTTCTGAGGCATAGTCAATCCAAACCAATGTGTTTTCTTCTTGTCTTCATGACATTTCAAACAAGTGTGTCTTTCAAGAGTGTTTCATATGCCAAAGAAGACAACACAGTTTTCTCAGGCCATTAAGGACCATGTAATCCATCAAGTGAAATAAAACGTGATAATCGATATGCAAACTTTTCACCCAACAGCATTGACAAAGTAAAATAAATCTGCTTCCTATAATTATTTCTACCTATAAAACCACCAGTTGAATTGATGTGTTTTGTCCTTGCTTGTTTACATTTGAATTTTTACTGCATGTTTGACCTCTGATGTGTTTTTGTCTCAACAGGGCCGAGAAGACTGAGGTGCTGAGCGATGACCTCCTCCAGGTGAATATGATTTTCTCCTATATTGTCAGTGTGGGAGCTTCAGACGGTATTGTGTCTGGTGTCACACTGTTGACAATATTCTCTGGTTAAGTGGGTGATGGATTCACTGTAGTTGCTTCAACTTGTCCAACAAGGTTTGACAGAATTTGTATAACTGGATTACATAATTGTACAATTTAGTATCTGTCATCAAAGATGGGTGCTATCTCTTTGTGCACTCTGTAACAGCGCAGCGCAGCAAGAGAGCACATATAATATGAGTCCAGGAGTTGCTACTTTTACAAGTCCATTCCTGGAAGAGAGAAATCCGGAAGTAATCACAAGACTTACTTCAACAAGCTCTCCTAAGTCTCTGTTAAAGACATCATGCCTCACCAGCATGTTGACGCCAAGTCTCCCTGCAGTCTTGGAGTACAACTTGTTGGCATTAAAGCGCTACTTGGGAGGCTTTCATTCAGTAATACCTCGCTAAACTCATGGGTTTGCCACTGTGGGAAAGTGCCTCAATGGTTTTCCAATCACAGCAAACCCTTGCTTTCTCGCTGTGATCTTAAAGGCATACTAAATGTGAGCTGTTATGCATGTGTGTGTGTTTGTGTATGCGTGTGTGTGTGTGTGTGTGTGTGTGTGTGTGTGTGTGTGTGTGTGTGTGTGTGTGTTGTGGGGTGGGGGTGGGGAGATCCTGGCTAGCAGATGTGTCAGATCACAGCTAGGAAAAGAGTGTGAATAAATATGCAAGACAGTGACTGAGAAAGAGAGAGAGCATGTTTATAAGAAAAAAATGGAGCTTATGGGCAAGTGTGTGTTGTGCTTCAGTTGGCAATGAGAAAGTAAAGGTAAAGTAAAAGTGTGTGGGTGAATGTACCAGCCTTCTGCATACCTCTTTTAACAGGCCCTTATATCACTAGAATCACACTTTTATGACATGCGAGGCAGCACTGAACTATGAACCCCATGTGGCTCAAGCACACACACACACACACACACCAGAAACACTCATGCTGAAAGCGATTTATCATTACTGAATATGTACAAATAAATGCAGACAGTGGTGGAGACACATGGCCAGAGCTTGTGTGCTTTTCTGTTTTCTGTTTAGTTCCTATCATAGAAACCGCTAGTAGTGTAATCCTGAGTTACATACCTTTGTCCCAAAAGCATAGAGCACGAACTGACCCAACCCTTCTAGAAAATGCAGAATATATTCCTCTCTCTCTCTCTCTCTCTCTCTCTCTCTCTCTCTCTCTCTCTCTCCCCCTCTCTCTCTCTCTCTCTCTCTCTCTCACTCTCACTCTCTCTTTGGTCCTTGTCCTGAAAGACAGGAGCTTTGTGCTGTGTTAGACATTCCTTTAGCACCAGTTCACAGTGAGGAATGCAACTGTCAGACAATAAGCATGGTGGAAGAGACTTGGATAGATGCAAGCATAACATGACTGCTCAGTTTACCGCCTGAATCTTTGTGAACATGGGCCAGTTATCCAAAACATATTTTTGGAAAGCTAGACATAAGGTATTTGAGTAGGACATAGGTTGTACATGATTGGGCCACATATGACGTATCTATAATGTGAGTTATTAACAATCTGACAGGTAGCCACAAATGTGCCACCTACTCACAAAGTTTGCTCTGTTATTTATAGTCCACACTTGAGTCCATTGAATCAGTATGCTGGTTTACATAAGCCAGTAGATGAATGCTTTTTGATTTGATCACACTCTGACTGGAAAAAATCAAATAAATAAATTCAGAGGAGAAGTTTTTCACTCTTTCCAAACACAAGCAGAAAAAGAGTATTTTTTCCTTTCCTGTCCCTTCACCCCCTAAAGCACCCCCACAACCCCTACTCTCAACTGGCCAACTGGTTGAAATTTGACACTTTTATTTCCATGGTGCTGTAGTATTCTCTGTTTTTTATTTTCCATCGACTTAAAGCACTGGCTGAGGCATTTATCGTGTTTGGACATGTCCCGCCTCAGCAGGAGAAATGCTGCAGTCAGACTATGGATGGGGTTTCATCTCAGTGCTAACACACTACTGAGGCTACACAGTGCACTGTTATTGTTGTGGATGCTGGAACATACTCATAGTAGATATATGGAGTGGCCCTTAATCAGTTAGTTAATCATTTGGTAGGCCAAAAGGAAAAATCTACTGTACAAATTTAATTGCCGGTGTGAACCATGACACATGATAAAATTGGCTCAGGCTATGAAGCAAGCAAACTGTATGACTGTATGATAACTACTTTTGAATCATTTTCTGCACTGTAATCAGCTAACCAGACAACCAGCCAGCATGCCAACAAGGTCAGCCAGCTAGTAATCTGTCACCAGGCCCGAGAGCCAGCCCCTCAACTAGCTGCCCAGCAGCAATAAGCCGCAGGACAAAGCTGTATCCACCCAGTTCCTCTGTGACTCACTCAATGTTCCACATTTTCTATTGTGGGAGGTCAGAGGTTGTCAGCTTGCTCTGTTCGCTGTTTTCATTGGTTACTTGGCTGTCTGGAAAACCTTTGGACAGCTCAGTAACTGGAGAGGCGGGCGGAAGGGATTGTCTGCTCAGTTAATCGTCTGAGAATGAGTGTGCTTGTCTGTGCCTACCATCAGGGTGTTTTCTTGTTTTCTCTCTTCGACTGAAGACCCATGCTTTGACTGACTGTCTACGTTTGTGTGTGTGTGTGGGTGTGGGTGTGGGTGTGTGTGGGTGTGTGTGCATGCTTGTGTCTGTTTCCTCAATTAAGTCCCCTCACCCCCTAGGGACAAATCTCTTTGAGTGAGTGAGCACAGTCTACTGTTTGAGGCAGACTGGTTGTCAGACAGGCTAACTGCCGGACAGTCTGGATCAGAGTTACTTTAGGTTCGTCTTCCTTCCTGTCTGCACAAGTGTGAATCAGGTGCTTGCTTTCTCGCTTTCATGTCTTTTTTTACTGCCTGCTTTCTCTCACAACTGCCTGTACAACAGCAAATAATAAAATGTGTCTCTACATGGATTGAAAATGAAATACAAACCCTCCATTGTCCTCATTTTTGGTGAGTGTATTTTTACTCTCCAAAGGAAGATTCCTCTTCCTTGTGTCGACCCTGTTGCCCTTCCTCTAGTGCAGGGGTGTCAAAAGCAATCACTAAGGGGCTGTATTTAAAAAAAATAAATAAAAAAAAAAAATCAGAACCAATTTGAGTGTCAAACAGGGCCCTGAATGCTTTTGATCCAAAGTGGTCATTCTTTTGATTAGAATATTTCCTGTGTAAAAATAATTATTCATAAACAAGTATGAACTCAACATGAGATATTCCTCCCCAAAAAATGTCTTTCTATAAAATAAAACAGGAAAATATGAAACCAAACCTATTAGAGTGGAAAATGACATGAAAAGAGTCCTCTGCATCTTTCCCTTTTCTGGCATATTGCATCTGCAAGCCTACCCTGAATCGTTTCAGATGACTAATAGTTTCATCACGTGGAATCAGAAATAACCAGATAACTGATATTTTGCTGAAGACAAATCTATAGTCAAGCTTTTTTTCTCCCACTGCACACACAATACTGCTGCCATGGGCTATGTGTGGCAAATTTGTGACCACTCAGTCACTCACTGATTGACGACCTGGGACAGACATTTTGCAAAGAACATTTAATGGGACGTAAAGGTGGCGCAGTTGTTCAGACTGCAGCCTGTCAAGGTAGACGCTGTCTGTGTAGAACCAGGAAATGCTAAAGCGACACTCCACAAAGTTGTAATGTAGTTGCAATCTATCCATGTAAAAAATATTTCTGTGAATTCTTGAGTTACACTAATGTTGTTACTGTGAAGCAGCCATTTCAAGTTGGTGTTATTGATTTTTGGAAAATAAAACCCTCATGTACAGGGCTCATAGAGAAGGGAGGAAAAACTTCTCAACACACCCACAAGCAAACATCTGCAGTGGAAAACAAAATCCAGAAAAGTAAAGCGAATAGAGTCAAGCAGAGCTGGTACCATGTAGTGGAAAAACGGCTTTAGTAGGACGCGCAGATGCACAATGCATCTGGACGGTTTCGTGTTTGTTACTCATACATGCACAAATACAACTAGGAATAAAACTAGTATTTCCATGTTAAACCAGATGTATTTCATAAGTCAAACATCAAAATATAGGCAGGTTGACTTGTGATACAAAAACAAATGCAAAAGCAGAAAAAAAAATCACAGTAACTGCCTCATAATGTATCCTGCGGTTATATTTTTTCATAATGGCCATATCAGCTCCACATATGAGACAGACAGGTAACAGGTTTGTCCTTATTGCAAGCAAACAGGTACTCAATCTCCCACCTGTCTTGAAAAACCTGTTTTCACTGTCCACTTTTCATTTTGATGTTGCTTTTGACTGACAGCTACTAACTGTCTTGATGGAAGCGATCTGCTGAGCTGCTTATAGCACCGGATGTTGCAGTGCATGTTGATGTTTGTTGTGTCCATATTGTGCAAAATATGGAACTGAGCCAGTATTAATAGAAAATTAAAGGTCATCTTGTGGGTCAGATGTAATTGTGCTGCGGGCCTCGAGTTTGATATATGTGCTCTAGTGCCATCCTCAGGCCAATAATTTGACCTGTACACAACATATCACTAAATCTCCCTAGGAAAAGAACCTTGTCAGTTTTTGTGTAACCATTACCTGTCATCTAGCACCAAAATGCCAGCCTTGATATCTCAAAAACTATTGGACAAATTGCCGTTACGTTAAGGTGAGCACATTCATGCTCCACAGAGGATGAACCTTGTCAGTTTTACTGATGTCATGACTTTCTCATGGCTCATTACCCTTCCTGTAGCGCCACCCTCTGGCCAGAATGCACAAACCACATTCTGCAAATACTTTCAATCTCCTGACATGCACAAAGCCAGTTTTTTCCTCTTGTAATACACTAGATTTTCTTCTGAATGTTAACCATTTTCTCATTAGGGTTTTGTGTTTTTTGTGTATTTTTGCAGTTCACACACACCCTCGACTCAGTCAAGGGACACTTAAACTTTTTAGTGAAGTACCATGATGAGGTGAATCCTGGTACAATTCATTATCCCTTATTTATTTCCCATATCAAATCTAGACGAGTTAGATAGGGATTTTAAGGTTTTAGATAACTGAGATGTGAATTGTGCCAAAGCATCTCCATCTCCACATCAGCACGATAATATTTTGTACATTCAGTGTGTGCCCCTGTGTCTTTTGAGGTACACTGAAAACATTTTCCATCAAGGGAGGTGGTGTGATCGCCCGCTGTATCCAGTCTGCCATACAGCCTGCGCTGCAATAACTCAAGACTCTCTGTATCTCTCTGTCTTGGCATCAAGCGTTGGGAGGTCTGGATCCAATAGAGCCATCATCAGATAGAGCTAGACTTCCATGCATTAATCAAAGCTGGGGATCAGCTGGACGGTGAGCGAATCAATTGGATCCAGGCAAGGAAGCCAAGTCCAGCTGTGGTCTGGCACGGAGCAACAGCTGCAGGACGAGGGGGAGGAGGAGAGAGGGAGCAGAGAGTGTACAGAGAGGCAGGAGGAGGAGGAGTGTCTCTGTGCATGTAAGAGAGGGAGAAACTCACATCCAATGAGACAGGGCCAAAGTATAGAGAAAATGGTGAATTAGTAATGATGAAAGTCAAGGAAGATGAATGAGAGCAAGATGAAGGTCTGACAGTAAATGAAAGGTCCACAGCTGGATGTTTACAGTGAAACAGGAAGAGGAAGTGAATACTTAGTCACAGACAGCTAGTCGGACGCAAAATGTGTGTATGTGTGTGTTTGTGTTTGTTTTATTCTTGTAAGGCCTCGCCTCAAGATCTACAACCACAGCCACATCTATGACCTAAGTTCAAAATAATAATTGTAACTCAATATGTGAGGTTTGCACTGCATGTCACAAATATAGATACCTTTCTGAGAAATACAATATATGTGATGGTACTGTGAAATACCGCAGTAGTGTAAAGTGCAGGCAGTGCAGGCAGTTTGATATATGTATGATGTTACTTGTATTCTTATCTGCTACCGGACTGTATGGAAAAGATCAAATACCACGGTATCTTTGACCAGACACCTTAAAATCAATATTGTGACATAACTGTTGGAATGACTGTTTGTGCTTTCATTTATTCACACAGAATATATTTTTGTTAAACAATAATTAGTAATATAGATATGATTATCAAGTAGGTAGAGGGAAATAACAGAACAGCTGCAACAGGTACTTAAATGCAGCCTTTAAACCAGGGAAGAACACTTGCGATATCACATTATTATGATATCCAAAACCCCAGACAAAATTTATTCTCATATCAAAATATTGATGTAAAACTGATAACTCGCCCAGTCCTAATTTGCTATATTTTGTTTACAGTGTCTGCCTACATGAGGTATAATCAGTAGATCAGGGTGTTTTAAAGCCCATGCTGTTATCAGGCCCCCAGCCAGACTGATTTATCTGTTTCCCACAGTCATATCTCTGCAGGGTGCCATCACTGGTTGAAACAAAAAAACTTTCCCGCTCTTCCTGTATAGACCATAATCCATCAGTCTGTCCTGCTTGTTTGCCATGACACCTCTTCCATGTGCTTGTCAAATCTGCCTGTTATAACACTCCACGCTGCGCCACACAGACCAGATGGCAGCAGGGGTTAGACAAATAGCGCTCCCTTTTATGCTCCATCATATTTCAATAACAACAGCAGGATGGAAATATTAAAGATGGATCATCTTTGTTGTGATTTGTGGCCCTCACCTGGTTTTGTTTCTGTTGAAAAAGGAAAATGTGCAAGGGATGAGATGAACGTGCATTAACACAGGGAGACAAATGTCCTTCATTCCACTCTAAATCAATTCATTGCACTTGTCATGTCGAGAGGGAGTTTTATCTTGATAGTAACGAGTGCATACTAATTCTACAGCCAGGTTTTTCCACAGACTACTCTGTTGTGATCACGTTTTCATGGCAGTGCTTTGTGTGTGTGTGTTTGTGCACAGATCGAGAGGCGGATGGAGTTGGTACGTTCGGTGTCGCACAACGCGCACAAGCGGCTGGTGTCCTACCTGCAGGGTCAGCTGGGTACAGACACAGAGAAGAGACATGTAAGAAGTGCTTTACCCCTCTTATCATCCAGTCTCTAGCTTTCTCTCCAGCAGCGGACTTAAACACGCAGAGGACGTCTTCACATCTTCGCCTTGATAACTTTGTACTCCCACCATTTCACCTTGATGGAGCTTAACATAGTATCATAACAGCACACCACAAAGTCCAAATCTTAAAGCAAAACTTCACACCAACTTCACACTAAAACTGCGGTACTCAGAAAGATATCAGCTTAGCACATAGCTCTTAGAGAGACAGCATGGTAAGAATAGACAAGTAGGCCACCATTGTCAGAATTATCAGAGTCCCTGCTGTGTTGTGCTGTGACTACACAGCATCTCTCCTCCTTACATAACAGAAGACAGGGACTCAGGAGAAAAATATTCAGGATTGGCCTCCTGCCAACCTCTCTCTATCACTGCTCACCAGACCCACCCCAAAGACACACACACACACACACACACACACACACACAATAACAGCTGATAAACTCTAGGAGAATTCACTTGTATTACTTTGTCTCTTAAATCATCTGCTTATCTTTATCTTGTGTCCCATCAGTATGTTTTGATACACTTGTAGCTATGACACAATGCATAACTAAAGTAAAAGGCATTTGGTAGAACACTAATCTCCTACAGTGCTGACCTTGTAACCCTGTAGCCCCAGCAAGGGTTTGTGTTTGTTTATCATTTTTACTCCAGGTTTTATTTTTCTGACAAAATGGCATGTGAATGGAAGTCATGGAAATCCAGAATGCCAGAGCTTCCCACCAGCAAATAAACAAAGCTTAGTGTGATAGTGTAATAGTTACGGCTCAAAAATGAAAATTGTTATTAGACATAAAACCTGCCAAAATCTAAGCAACAGCTCTTTGGACCGAGGATCGTCTGTCTACCAAGTTTCAGCCAAATCTATTTGTGACGTTTTTGACATAACTTGCTAACAGGGGAACCAACAGGGGAGAAAACACAAGAGAGATAACTCAACAGCTTAGTCCCAGAAAATGCCTTAAGGTCAGCAACCTTTTTGTTCATTTTTGAGTCAAATTGATTTCCCAGAATGCTTGTGTTTTTCCCACCGCAGAAAAAGCTGCCCCTGACAGCGCTGTCCCAGGCCATGCAGGATGGAGGCAGTCAGCTGGGAGATGAAAGTCTTATCGGGTGAGCTGGGAGTCTTCAGTAAAGCTTCACAGCATGCAGCAGTGGAGAGATTAATAGTTTGACACTGGTGCACAACTCATTGATTGGACAGGACTGTTTGTGTTGAAATTAGAGTAAATGTCATTGATAGTAATCATTTAGCGTACATGCATGAAAATATGTTTTTTGAATGAAAGGAATGTTAGGGGTCTGACAAGGGGCCGGCATTTGTGTGTGTTTGGCTTCTTTTATATGTACATTACTAGAGCACAATGATTAATATAAATAATCATTTTGTTGGCAACTATTAAATTAGTCACCAACTATTCTAATAATTGATTGAATGTTGTGACTCATTTTTAAGAAGAAAATTTACAAATTCTGATTCCACCTTCTCAAATGTGTGTATTCTGTGGTTTCTTTAGTTCTCTGTGGTAGTAAACTAAATATCTTTGGGTTGTGGACTGTTGGTTGGGACAAAACAAGACATTTGAGGGCATTTAATGGACCAAACAACTAATTGATTAATCAAGAAGCTAATCATCAGATTAATCGATAATGAAAATAATCGTTAGTTGCAGCTCTAAACATTACTCTCAATGTGAGGAATGTGGTGATAACAGGTTCACTGTCACACTCACTCCCTCTCTTCTTGGTGTGTGTGTGTGTGTGTGTGTGTGTGAGCAGCAAGATGATGGATGTGTGTGGGGAGACAGAAAACAGGCTGGCCTCTGAACTGATGCAGCATGAGGTTCAGATTGAGAGAGACATAATTGAACCCCTCAACCAGTTAGCCGAGGTAAAAACACACACATGACGCACATGTGACAAACAGACCAACACTTCACACTGAGTAATGTATGACGTACATGTATCTACTGTATACTATGTGTCAGAGGTTGTTTTAAAATCACATTCTCATGGTGTGACCCAGGCTGGATAATATAAACACAGGGTTTCCCCCCATGCATTACAAGCCCGGCGGGCCAGCAGACCTAACTTGCCCCCCTCACAGGCCAAAGCACTGCAGGAAAATACATTCTAAGCTTGGATACAGGAAGAAGGGGTGCTGTAGGTGCTGGAGAATCAGTGTATTTCCAACACTTTCTGTGGGTCCCTGAATGCAACACATCCTGAGCTTTCCTAATGTCAAAATCTTTTTTTTTCTTCGTCTCTCAATAGAAACCATAGTTACTGACCCAGCCTAATTCACACAACAGTTTCCACCTTTACAACAATAAAAGCTACAATAGTTACAATAGGATAGTTACCATTAAAATAAATTTTCAAGTCATGTCAGGTCTCCCTGTGTCTGGGTTTTAGTTTGTTTTTTCTAGACGTCCTGCAGGCGCTACCAATGCAAATTAAGGGAAAAAAATATGAGCCCAGTTAGTCTGTCGTAATGGAGCACTTTACATGTTTTATTTGCCATTTTTACCTCTGTTACAAGTCTCTTACCTGTTCTAAATGTGGAGAAACACCTTACAGCAAATGCCAAGATGCCAACTGCATAGAAAGTAGGGAAAATATAGTGAGAAAACCCACAAGTTTCAGTTTCCAGCAAAAATTCCTGGCCAGTGGCCATACCTGGATACCAGAATCGAAGAAAATTATGTAACTCACTTGCTGTGCTTGCTGTGTCTGTGAAAAACATCACCGTTTTGAAAACTCCTCTTGAGACCTACACAAGCATATTGAAATAAGTGTCACATTGGCGTAGCTAGTTACTGTTACATTTATCAAGGTTTTTTAAAATTCATTTAATTTGTGCATTCTGGAGCAAAGAGAGCAATGGAAAAGGAAAGGAGCAGAGAGGAGAGAGTAGTGGGTTCATGATATAATATAGGCCTATATAATATATATAATTTCATGTCATATATGTGTGTCTCCATTCTAGGCTAAAGGTCTTTATTTGTTTGGACCTGGCTGCTCCTTGATCTATTACAAGAATGTTTCATAAATGTAGTAATATAAATGTTCATAAATGTTTGTCATACACACAAAACAATATCAAAATGCAAAGCAACTTGTACTTGGAGTTAAAGTGTCCGTTCATTCAAATTCATCACAGGAGTAGATTTGCCAGCAGTGATTTGACTATAAAGTGCTCGGGAACTGATGTGGGAGTGATTGTGTCTCTTCCTCTCATAGGTGGATATTCCGAATATATTAAAACAGAGGAAGCAACTGGCCAAACTGGTTCTGGACTATGACTCAGCCAAGGCCAGGTACACACTCACCAGCATAATTCTATAATGTCTTCTAGTTTGTAAAGACTTGATGGCCTTCAGATGGCAGTGTTGTGTGTCTTTATTTTTAGCTTTTTTGTTTTCCTATTTTTGGCCTGAGCTGTTAGATGTATAAAAGTTTATATCCATCAAACGGATCTAGGGGAAAGAGGAAAGAGGAAATAACAAATATCCTTTGCTTTGCTTACTGCTGCCAAACTGTCTACATCATGTGTTGGACTGCAGGTGGTACCAGGCGACCAAGTCCAATAACCAGGCTATGGCAGCTAAGGTGGATTGTCTCAAGGACGAGATGGATGAAGCTCTCAATAAAGTAGAAATATGCAAGGTAGATAATCTTCATTGTAATCTTCATGTTAAAACTGTGGCCTATTACAGCTACTCCCCTGTAGCATGTAGCTTGCTATAATGGCAACATGTTTAAAACTAATGGTTGTACATTCCAGCCAGGGCCTCTTCATCAAGTTGGGGTTATATCTGATGAACTGGCTGAACAGAGGAAGCTTTGTCAGAGGCGCAGGACAGGACCAAACATTCTGTATAGATTATTATAAGACCGCATAATTAAATGGTGATTGCTTTGTCATCTGGAGTTGATTAAAATTTTTAGGAAAAGTTACCTAATAAAGTAGAAGATTTTGAATTGCCTGTATGTTTGCGGTGAATACAGATATATTTTCTCATTCCACAGGACCAGCTCTCTGCAGACATGTACAACTTTGCTTCCAAAGAGGGGGACTATGCACGCTACTATGTCATGGTGGGTGCACCTTATTTTAAAAATAAATGACCTGCAGTGTGAACAGGAAATGCAAATGCAAATCTGGTACTTTCTGTTATGCCATCATTATTCATTAATATGAATGCCTGGTTCACAGTATGCCAAGGTTTTGTCAAAGTGTGCCTTGTCAGCTCAGAATGGACTGGATTTGAATGAAAGAGCAAGTTACGGTGACCTGCATTTATGCTTGTGTGTGTGTGTGTGTGTGTGTGTGTGTGTGTGTACCAGTTGTTGGAGGCCCAGGCAGACTACCACAGGAGGTCTCTGGCAGCTCTAGAGGCAGCTATACCCACCATTCAGGCACAGCAAGGTAAGCGATGCACAAAAAAGATGGAAATGTGCAAAAACAAGATTTTCAGAAAACCTAGCCTTTTCATCTCAGATCGATTCACCATCTGCCCTTTTACTCTCTATGGCATTCCCTTACCTGAAACATCAAACCCAAAATAGCTTTAAACTCTTGAATGTCAAGTGGAATAGCTGTATGAAGTATTGATGTTTTATTTCTTTCATGAGAGCCAGCAGCACAGGGCTCAGTTTTTCCTGGACCTGGATGAGACTGAAGCAGGGCGAAGTAGATCGGAGTAAAAAGAGTTCCTTTGTCTTAGTCTCATGTAATGCCACATCCTGTTTCTCTGGCTGTGAAACGTGAAATTACTAACTGCTGCGAGCTAAATATACAATTGATTGACGCTGAAAAGGAGAAGTGCAGTCAATTCAGACGCCAAAATAATTAAGTTTTGTCCTGGGATGAGTAGTTGACATGCACATGAATTGACACCTATTTGCAGTTTAAACTCCATCAGTGCTGCCGTAGTAGATTTTAACCTCGGCGCTGCTGATGTGTGTCTTGTCTAGACTCATGGATGGAAAAGCCGGCGTTTGGGACAGCCCTGGAGGAGCACCTGAAGAGGAGTAACCGTGAGATCGCCCTGCCTATAGAGGCCTGTGTCATGATGCTGCTGGAGACTGGCATGAAGGAGGAGGTATGGATGAATGGAGCAATGGGAGAGAGAAAGTTTGGTAAAAACAGGCCAGAGGTGAGATGTTACTCGAGCTGAATTTATATGATTGTACCCATAAAACTGTCCTCCTCCACTCTGCTGGAGTTGGAGGGAAATGTGGGTCATGTCGGCTGCCTCTTTAGTGTGCCGAGTGATATTATGTACAGTTTGGAATCATCTGCGGCCAACTTGTGGTCAGTTAGCTTTGGGACAGTAGGAACAAAAACTGTGTGTGTGTGTAGTTTCTGCGTGTGTGCATGTGTTAGCCATTATAATGCTCACTGATATTCTTTTTAAAAGTAACCATATCATGAGACTCCCAAAGGGGTACAGTTTGAGACATTTTGAGAAATGGAAACAAAACTCTTGCTGTGCGTCTGTCTGTGGCTCAACCTGAAAGACTCATATTGGTAACAAAAACAATTCCTCTTTCGACCCTCTTGGTGTTTTGGTGGACGGTTTGCTTTCTTTTCATTACTTCTCCTTTTCGTTGTGCCAAACCAGACACCCTTGTCTAATATTAGAATGGAAACCAGACGCCGAGCCCCACTGAAAAAGCAATGCTAAGTCGATTTCTGTGTATTGTCCTTCCAGGGTCTCTTCAGAATAGCTGCCGGCGCATCAAAACTGAAAAAGCTGAAGGCAGCGTTGGACTGTTCCACCTCACAGCTAGAGGAGTTTTACTCTGATCCCCACGCCGTAGCCGGTACACCCCATCTCAGAAATCCTCACAGGACAAAACCATATGTTCCAGATCTTATTTCTCAAAGTGTGTTTCTGTTGTGTGTTTGTCGTACAGGAGCCCTGAAGTCCTACCTCAGGGAACTTCCTGAACCCCTCATGACTTTTGGCCTTTATGACGAGTGGATACAAGCCTCCAAGTGAGAAGACACACACTCGCACGCGCACGCGCACACACACACGCGCACACACACACACACACACATATCTTTCAGTGATATCCACTTCCTAAAAACATTCTCACACTAGGTGCTCATAATAGCTCAGTAAATGTGATGTATGCACAAAAGCAATTTTAGTTATTTTTATATGTGTGTGTGTGTGTGTGTGTGTGTGCGTGTTTGTGATTTCAGTGTCACTGATAGTGACAAGAGACTTCAAGCCTTGTGGGTGACATGTGACAGTTTGCCAAAGACTCACAAAGCCAACTTCAGGTAACATTCTATTCTATTCTATTCTATTCTATTCGTAGCCCCATCTGTGACCATCAACACATATAAGCTGATTTCAAAGATGGTGCTGCACTTCTTCTTTGCTGCACCTCTGATACACATGCAGAGCTTATTTGTAGCAGTGCTGTCACCTCTGGTCAGAAATCAGATAGATAAATATTGATTTGTATTATTAGTTAGGGCCCAGACAGGAACTTTAAACATGACCATTAACTCCCAACTGGAATGGCATGTGTCCCAAATCTATGTAGTGACGAGGGTCTCAGATGGAGCTATTCTATTCTGTCAATTTTAACAGAAGAGTAGACGTTTTGTGTTGTGGCTCTCAGTGGACATACTACTGTTTGGTAGCCATAATGGAGGTCCTCAGCTGTGTTTGTAAACTTGATCATCACAATAAAACTTGATTTTATATCATTTTTGTGCTGTTTGAGACAACGAATGGATCATTCTTCCATCAGTACATCTTACTATTTTTATGTTTAGATAATGCCAGCTAATGAGCTTACAAGCACAACCACTGTCTTGTTGTAAATACATGTGATTGGAACACAAGGTAACATTAACTATTGAAGAGAAGCTGTAGGGTTAATAGTGATTTTAGTAGCTGCATCAGCATTGGTGTCTTTGCTAAATTAGCTTCCTTGAGTTCCTACAAAAACACCTTTGAACGCTTATTTTTCTTCGGGAAAATTAAAATTAGGCCTTTAATGTTTTTGAAAATGAATTTCAATTTAAATTTAATTAAAATATAACACCCAAATTCATCAGTATGCCTTCAGTATACTCTGTAGACCTTTCTCTGTCTTGGGTTCAGCACTTCACATCCTGAGGAAAGCCCTGTGATGGAGGTTTGCTGTTGTTTGTTTGCTGCAGTTTTAAAATTAATGATTTCACCGTGGTTTCTTGACTTGACAAGATCACAAGTAGAAAATAAGGCCTCTTTGATGTCTAAAATTGACCAATGTCATGTCTTATCCCAAAGCATGCCAGTTTTGAGTCCTCAAATTTTACCAAGCAAGACCTTGTAAGTAATTGAAGTCTTTGAAACTGATGACCACATGAGTGTGGGAACCCTGTGTTGAGGTTAACTGAGCTGATTCCTTTCAAGCTACCGCGCCATGTTTTGGACCTCCATGATGGCAGCAGCTGTGGTTGCTAGTAGAGTTGTGAAGCAAATGCAAAGCCTTTGTTGCAGGTACCTGGTGAAGTTCCTGGCTAAGCTGGCTCAGGACAGTGAGGTTAATAAGATGACTCCCAGTAACATCGCCATAGTGCTGGGGCCCAACCTTCTCTGGGCCAAGACTGAGGGGTGAGAACTTCAGATGAATCTCTTGTTCCTTCAAGTTGCATGATTTTTCTTAGGTAGAAAATGGCATTGATACACTTGTGTGTTGTTGCGTTGAGGGAGCTGATTGCCCGTCTTTCTGTCCTCACCTGTCTGTGTGGTTGTATTTAGGACGCTGGCAGAGATGGCAGCAGCTACGTCAGTCCATGTGGTTGCCATCATAGAGCCTATTATTCAGCATGCTGATTGGTTCTTCCCTGAAGGTACTACCTCTTTCTCTCTTTGATCATTTCACCATCCAATTGTTCTTGTCTTTCAGGCTTCTCTACTCTTGTGTCAGTAAGTTTCTCTATATAAAAGCAAAGGTAGTTGTGACACTATAATGCTAGAAATGCTTGGTTGGTACTGAGTAGACATCTCTAACTGTATTAAAGATAATTTTATTTTACTGGAATAGAATAAAATAGAACAGAATAAATTTAAATTCATGCAAGTACGGGCGATAAAAGAAAGGTAACCCCTAAAACATTTTAACACTGTTTAAAAAAAAAACAGCATTTGCTCATGCCTGTTCTCTGGGCATTGTTGAAAGTCATAATGGGAAATGGAGGAAATCACTAATATAAGTAGAAATTGATGGTTGAGGGAAAGTGGGTACAACAGAGAGAGAAATTTCAACAAGAGTAAAAGTGTGCGAGGGTGGATTTTTTTCTTTAAATGAATATTAGAAGATCCCCATTTGTTATCATTATGTCACAATTTCTCTCCCTCTTTGCTCCCTTCTCAACCTCCCCCTCTGTGTCCTTCCAGAGTTGGACTTCAACGTGTCAGGCATGTTCGCCATGCCCACCCACCCAGCCACCCCGGACCCTGAACCCAACCTAGAGAGGAGACGCCCTGGCAGCCTGGTGGGGCAGGAGGGGGATAGTCACAGCCCCCGTAAAGACAGGTACCTGTCCCGCCCCAACCTCAGCCTCAGCCTGCCCCTCACCCTCCCGTCCCGTCCCAAGACACTGAGCAGGCAGGAGTCGCGGGGCGCAGCTGTGTCAGCCCTCTATGTAGTGGCCGATGAGTCCATCACAGTCTCTGAGACACCCACTGAAGAGCTGCCGTGTCCAAACTTTAAAGCCGTGCAGTAGTCCAATGTAGCTCCTATGAATCCACTTGCCAATGAGTAAAATAATTGAAGAATTTTCTGTCATTTTTACACCACAGTATTGTTATGTGTAGATTATGTCAGCATAAGCTAATCAATTATGTGTGTTTCTTAAGGTTGGTGATGAACACAATGAATGAGCACTTCTCCTCTAGGATTTTTGCTGCAAGGGAAACCATTTTGAAATTGTTGCAATAGGACACCATTTTTGTCTTCAATTATGTTTCTGCCTTTGGATTTATTGTACTTTTATGTTGTCTCTTTTATTTCCCATTAAAGCTTAGGCCATACTGTAGGTTGCTGCCTTTATGTGTTGTGTGGGTTTCCTCTGTTGCATTTTGTTTGTATGGTGTGGCATCTGTCTCCTCTGTCCCCTGCAATGAAGTAGAAGTTCAAAGCTCTTCTAGTTCAAAGGTCTTTGTCATGTAGTGCTTTGGTTTTATGTCGTCTTTTGGTTCAACTGGTTTCATTTAACTTGGGGAAGTGGTGTGTGTCTCTCTCCCGCCATCTCTGTCTTTCTCCCCCTCGCTCTCCCCCCCTCTCTCATTCTCTCACTCTTGATGGCGTGGTGGACTCTGATGTGATGGTGTGTGGTTTGTTCTCCTGAACTCTCTCCCCTTTCCCCCCCTCCCTAGCACTGTTAACAAACAGCCGGAGCCCGCCCCGCGTAGAACCTCTGTAAATAGAAAGCAGCCGCAGCTAACCTCACCCACCTTCCAACCCCCACTGCCCCCTCTGGAAGCCTGGGGTCCCGCCCAGCCTGAGCCGCAGCCCCAGGCTCTGTCCCCGGCTCTGTCCCCGGCTACAGAGGCTGAGCAGCCCAGCCTAAGCAGTGCTGGTAGTAGTGGTGGTGGTGGTCTAGGTGGTGGGGTCCAGGTAGCCACAGTGCAGCCTCAGGTTGTAACCCAGCTCAGCACTGAGGAGAGCAGGTAAGGGGGAGCGAGCTGAG
Source organism: Myripristis murdjan (assembly GCF_902150065.1). Lineage (NCBI taxonomy): Eukaryota > Metazoa > Chordata > Actinopteri > Holocentriformes > Holocentridae > Myripristis > Myripristis murdjan. Next base: position 16,613,907 of record NC_043987.1, on the reverse strand, counting down.
ATGGCATCCCTACTCCACCGCCTGCTCACAGCCAATCAGCAATCTGGAGCTCACCTGCCCTTTATGTTTGTCTTTACTTTGTCCTGTGTTTGACTGGTCTTTGATTTTACAAGTGCAGGCAATCGTGATATTCTCATATTGGAAATGATTAAACTAATGCACCATGCTAATGAATTAAGAATGTCATGCAGAGGAAATCATGTGTTGCTTTGTTTACAGGCAACTTTTATCCACCCCCCTTCTTGATGGGGTGATTGTCCAAAATCAATTTATTTGGATCGTGTACCCGAATTCCTGCCTTCCTTCCTTCCTGCCTGCCTGTCAATGCGTCTGTCTGACGTCTGTCTGTCTGTATGACTACTTTGTGGTGTCATCTGATCTTGCATGTAACATAATTGCAAAGTTTTAAACAAACCGTTTCTTGTTCTGTTTTTGCATCCCAGTGTCTATCTGAAACTAATTTAAAAACAATTTAATTTAAACAATTTTGTAATAAATCATTCATCATTCCATATGTAATAACCATCATTTAATGCAGTTGCCATGAAATTAGCCCTTGAATGAAATTATGATGTAATTTTTTTTAATGTTGTGCATGAGTTTTTCCTGTATTGATGGTGGACTGATTTGTTGGAATGTGAAGCACAGGTGAGGTGTTGATGGATTAACATTTGGGTCCACTGTATTTCCACAGCCCGGCCCGTGAGCTCACCTCCACCCCCCCTCCCCAGAGGAATGGTTCAGTCCATCTTGCAGTAGGAACCCCCCACTCTCAGGGCGGGTCCAGAGGGCCCAGTCCACACATGCTGCGCAGAGGTGAGAGAATGCATTCAACAACCAGCGTCTGAGGCATTCCTTTTGAAGCTCTAATATTAATAGGGTCACTCATCAACATTATTTCATCAAGTAAAAAGTTGGCTCTATTGGCCCCTGCATTGTAGAGATTATAAATCAATCTCTTCAAACTGGTGTTGTCCCAGTTTTCTTTAAAAAGGCAGCAGTGGAACCTAAATTAAAGAAATCAAACTTGGATCCTGTTGATTTAAAAAATTGTAGGCCCATTTCAAAGCTCCCTTTTCTAGCTAAAATTCTGGAAAAGGTAGTAGCCGAACAATTAAATGCCTTTATGGATGAAAATTCTTTTTTCGACACCTTCCAATCAGGCTTCCGTAAAAAACACTCCACTGAGACTGCCTTAACGAGAGTTTCTAGTGATGTCCTGATGGCAGCAGACTCTGGTCAATTTACAGTCCTGGTACTGCTAGATCTCACCGCTGCATTTGACACGGTGGATCGTAAAATCTTATTAAATGGACTGAGAGACACTTTTGGGATTACTGGTACTGTCTTTGATTGGTTCAGGTCTTATCTGACTCCATGTCAATCAGTTTTTATCTAACCCGACAGTTCTAGCCTGTGGGGTCCCACAGGGATCAGTCCTTGGCCCTTTTCTTTTCTTGCTCTACATGACCCCTCTTGGACAGATAATCAGTGAGTTCAGTGATGTCACTTATCATCTATATGCTGATGATGTACAGCTCTACTGCTCCTTCAAGCAGACTGAGCTACATAAATTAGATAACTTAATTGCCTGCTTGACTGCCATCAAAAAATGGCTAAATAACAATCTCCTCCAACTGAACTCTGCCAAAACTGAAACACTGATTATCGCCCCAGACACTGCCATTCCCCTCATAAAGCAGCACTTAGGTCAATTAGGTCTCTCTGTCCAACCTAGCCTACGAAACTTAGGAGTTGTGTTTGACAAGGACATGTCATTGGACCACCACTGTAAACAGTTGGTGGAAAAACTGCTTTTATCACCTGCGGAATATCGCTAAACTGAGGTCCATGATCTCAAAACCTGAAATGGAGATGATAATTCATGCCTTTGTTTCATCTCGTATTGATTATTGTAACACTCTTTTTATGTGTTTTAACAAAAAGGCTGTATATCGTCTTCAGACTGTGCAGAACGCAGCAGTAAGGCTCATAACTGGTTCTAGAAAAAGGGATCATATCACCCCAATTTTATATTCTTTACATTGGTTACCAGTTACTTTTAGGATCCATTTTAAGATTTTAGTTCTTACTTTCAGAGCCCTCCATGATCAAGCTCCTTTGTACATAACTGAGTTACTGAGACCCTACTCTCCCTCACGTTCCCTAAGGTCATCAGATCAGAAACTCTTGATGGTCCCCCGCACCAATTTTAAAACGTGAGGCAATCACTCTTTCCAGGCCAGTGCCCCTCGCCTCTGCAATGCACTCCCAGTGACCTTACGTAGCATAGAGTCCACTGAAGGTTTTAAGAGAGAACTTAAAACTTATCTTTTTAGACAGGCTTTTCACTGTTGACGTCTCTGGGGCCTCTGTGAAGCTACTTGCTGTTGTGCCGTTGTATGTTTTCTGTTGTTTATCTCTGTATTTTATTGCATTTTGTTTATGCTGTAAAGCACTTTGTGATTGTATCTAGGAAAAGTGCTCTATAAATAAAATTTACTTATTTACTTACACAACTTTTTGTTTTATTGTTTCCTGCAGGCACCAAGAAACAAGCCCCAGCCCCACCTAAACAAGCCAGCCCGTACGCATCCCAGCCCAGCAACCAGACACCTGGTTCCCCTCACCACCCACCCATAACCCCTCGACGGCATCCTGGTAAAGAGAGCCCCATTCATGCCCCCAGTCATCCGCCCCCTCAACCTCCTCAAGCCCACCAGGCCCAGGGAGAGTCAGAGGCCTCTCCCCCCAGCACTCCCACCCCGCCTGACACTCCTCCTCACGATGGACCACACTCCAACCCTCTCTCTTCCTACCACTCTGGATCTCTCCCTCGCCCATCTAGGCCAGCTCCCAGGCCGCGACCCAGACCCAGCATGCCACCGCCCCCACAGCCAATGACAAATGATAATGGTAATGACATCTGCAACTCCGCCTCCAAGATCATAACAGGTATAGTTTTTGTCCTTTCTGCCTCAACTGGCCTTTCTTCAAAAATAATGGGTATGTGTTAGGGGTAATAATACACCATAGTGCGCAATGGTCATTGAGGTAAATTGCTGATTATGTAGACCCTCAGGGAAAATGTTAGTCTTTAAATAATAAAAATACCAACAATGCTTAAAAAGAAACACTGTAGTATAAAAGGAGATCTGAGGAAAGGAAAATGCATTCAGCAGGAGGAAGGAAGGATGATTAAATTTCAGTCTATTAATGTGTTTTCTCCTTAAAAGCCATAAATATTGGAACAAGAAGCCCTAATTTGTGTATACTGTATGTGTGAGTGTGCGCGCATGTGCACGGCAAGCATGTGTATGATAGAGTTTCTCTCCACTTTGGCTTTGCCACTACAGTAGTGTTGTAGCACAAGAATAACGCGCTCTGTCTACGTAGTAAGCACTTTTCTTGCAGGTTATTTTAATGAAAGAGAACCCATTTTGAGTCCTCAATACAATCCAATGATAATTCCAGGTGGAATTATCTATATTTCATTCAAGTCTGTTATAAGATTGCTCAAACATCAGTAAGAACAAACCTTTCATCGAAGTTTGTCATGGTGTCTGTATGTAAGCATTACAGTGGTTGAAGTTACATGCTTATGAACGCCTGCTGATACTGTCTGACAGTATTGGGTGATTTCAGTCACTTTCTCTCAAGGCAACATGTATCATTCTGGCTTATGGTTCCGCTGCCTCCTCTAGTGCCTCACACACTAAATGTAATTGTGGTGATCTAAAGCATGATGGGAAATATGTAAATATTGCAGATGTCTGAGCTGCCGGCCTGCCTGTAAGATGAGATATGAGAGGCAGGTAATGGTAAGGATCTGACTGACTGGCTGATGCATTGCCCTTGCTTCCCTGTCTGCTGCATGTGTGTCTGGAAAAAATGCAGGAGTGCTGTGTGCTGGTATGCGTTGCTGGTATGCGCTACTGTATGCATACAATATACATATATATATATATGTATGTATGTATGGTTAGATGGGTGGATGGATGGATTTGTGCATTTGTCCTACACTTTAACACCACTTTCCAACAGAACTAACATACATGTATCTCCCATTCTGTCCATTATGCTGAGGTTGGGTGGCTTTTGGCTCCTAATACCAGTCTGTGCCAACTAACACGCTCCAAACCTAACTTACCTGTTATAGACAGTGCACTTTTATTCTCTATGTACATTCTTTAGCTCTATTTAGAAAGAAAATAGGACTTGTAGCATCTCAAAATTAACACACCAAGGATACTCTCAACACTACATTGAAGAAATATATTTTAATTGGACTCCAAATGTGCTGCTCAGATAGCACAGTAAACATAAATAGATAATAATGGCTAGATTAACAGAGAGAGCAATCCTTTGTGTCTTTTATCAAGTGTGGAGAGATGGCATTTGTGTGTGTGTGTGTGTGTGTGTGTGTGTGTGTGTGTGTGTGTGTGTGTGTGTGTTTGCTCCTTTTGTTGGTTTGAGGTGTGGTGTGTGTGACTGGTTGGGTCTGTTTGATGGCTTGAGGTATCTTTGAGCTTTTGAGATTTCATTGCTCACTTGCCACCGTAATCCCCCCTTTTAGATGGAAGCGTGATCATTAAGGGGATTGGACGAGCCCTCGTCCCTGAAATTGTCTTGGACCAACAAGGGGAGAGCTCTGCTGGTCATGAGCCCGCCCCTGCTCCGGCCCCGCCCACAGACCCTGGCATCCAGTCAGAGAGCACCGTTCTGTGAGGAAGGAGGGATCACTGTAGCTGCCGTCAAAAACTGCTCTCCTTCACTCTGTTGGTCCATGCAACAGATTTTATCGTTCAGACTCAAAGATCAAGCATGAAGCTCAAACACCAGCCCTTCACGCTCCATCTGCTTTGGGTGCCAGCGCTGTTTGGAAATCTCCCCGTCTTCTCCTCAGTAATGCTGGGAATCAACCCTGGACCCTCATCAGACAGTGGTGGTATTAAACCACAGAAACCCAGTGCCGCCATTACATTCCATATTAGACTCATCATCTAACCGCCTTTGCTCAATATGCTGTATATCCTCGCTGGACATGTTGAGTTTGGACTGCAGAGCCTTGGTAGACACTCGGCCTAATAGGACTGAACCATTTAACATGAACAATATAGCCACTAAACTCGAGTGCTGGTGAAGCTCTCAAGGGGCAAGCTGCCTCCTGCATCAGCACAACAGATGTAACGTTATGAATGTCTGTCAAAACAGAAATCTGGATACTGCAGATTTCACTGTGAATCTAGTCTATACAAATCTTGGCGCCATGTAGACCTGATAACTAGTATTTTTGTATTCAGCACACTTGTGTGGAGGTATTAAGGTGTCAGCCTGCCTTTTAATAGAAATAGTAGATGTATTTATCTTGAGGCAGAATGAGAGGCATTTTACATTTGAAACAGCTTGATAGTTTCATATGGTTTAATGTAATGATCAGCTTAAAAGGGCTTTTGTGTAATTGCCATAGCTTTATGACCATACTGTGCTTACCAATTATGATCAAAGGACCAAAGAAATAACTAGCATTGGCCAAAGAAGAGATTTTTTTTTTTTTTTTTTTGTAAAGCAGTTCAGTTTGAGATTTATACGATGGCTGCTAGTGACCACATGATTTGACAAAAGTGCAATATAGTAAAAATCCATCTTATGATGTTCCCTCTCCACAGCATATACCCAGTTGTATTTGTTGTTATTTCTGACAGTTTCCCCCTTATTTCACTGTATATGAAGTAATCTGTCAGCACGGGTTTATTTTCCATCTGCAATTTATTCAGTTCCCAGTGACCTGATTTGCCAAGCTGAAAGTAGCAGTGATGCTCAAAGAATATCTTCTATTAATGAAAAGGATTTGTTGTTAATTTTTTTAAGAAATAAATTGTGATGATGATAATATTTTCAATACATTCTTTATAGCTGATCATTCCTGCTCAGGCTCAAATCTACAACCAAACATCCCCAAATAATAAAATTCCTTTTTGTGATATATTTTACCAAAGTAATGATATTGACAATCTGTGCTCTATTGGGGTAATTTTCATCACTTTGATTTTTGCTTCTTATTTCTTTACAGCACTTTTACCTTGTTTTTCCTGCACATGCTTTATAAACCAAAGAGTGAGCATTTTTTTTCTTTTTTTTATATGCGCATACTTTGTTCATATCAAAGGAGAATGGTTTTGGCGTCATTACTCTTGATATTAACAATTAAAGAGCAGAAATTTGTGAACACATCTGCAGTGTTTATTTCTATCAGTTCAATATCTTATTCTTTTGTCATTTTGTTAAATTTGCATTCCATCATACAACAGAAGTTCAGAAGTTGAAAAAGGCTTCAACACTTGTTTTTAATGTTTTGCTTTGTTTTCTCTCCTGTAATCAGTGGTCATTCAATATTTGGATACGGCTCAAATATAACAAACTACATTTCCCAACATTTTCTTAGGTGAAAAACCTAATTTTACGCATTATCAATGTTGTGTTTGTGTTTTAAGTAAATCTGACTGGTGGTTTTTCAAAATATTTCACAAAAAAAGAAAAGTATCACTTAACATTGATTCTAGGATAATAAATAATGTCTCTGTTTGGTGGCATCTCAATTTACAGTGTCAGCTTTGTGACAGAAATGAGCAGCACTGCTCTCTTATATACCGTGAGAACAAAACATTCAGATCTATACATAATCTTTTAGAAAACCTAAAAACCAAATGTCCGCTATAAGAGTGCCAAACTCTGCCACCCTCATTAATGTCACTCACTTGATTGTGCAGAATCACTTGTCAAGCCCAGTAGCCAATCAAGAAAAATGCTACAGCGAGGCAGATGATAAGGTTGGTGTTAACAACATGTCGCAGACAGGGCTCTTCTTCTAGGGAACAAATTGCCTCCTCGGGTGAAGGAGGAGGTGTAGGACTGTTTTCTGTCTCTGTCCGTCTCTCCATCCCGCACAGCCAGTAGATGGCAGACACCAGTCTGGACTGGCTCTGGACACTGGACTCTGAGGCTGCAGGGAGGAGGGAGAGAGAAAATGTCAAGAGGAAAGTGTGCATATCTACAAGACATACGTTTTCATTGTTTCTGAAAGGGTGAACAGAAACCCACCTCTCTCCTGATGGCATGATTCTCTATTGCTTTCCTGTACTCTTTCCACATCTGCTGGCTCCTTGGTCCCTGTGGTTATCATCTCTGATGCTTTCCCATGTCTTTCCATGGTGAACACCTGCTCCTGCTGCTCTTTGGGCATCTCCACCAGGTCAAGCCTTGTGAACCAGGTCAGGCGGCTAATCTGCTCCAACAAAACATGACGTGGTGTTCTCCAAAAAGTTATCAAGAATTTAGAAATTCAGAGTTATTTTCCCACAGATGTTGACAATTTTTGTCATGCTACAATGCACAATGTGTATGGCTTGCTCCCGGGCCACAATCGTGTCAGATGTCAATTACTATGAAGAAAAGGTTATAGTTTTCAGCTGGATACATTATTTGGTTGATTGAGTTCAGGGTCAACTTTCAATGATAATCAAATCACTTTCACAAGTACATTTGAATCACTGACCCAAACAAAAAGCTTCCTATCTAAGTTGCCACTGCCAAGATGAGAATATATCAATTTAAAAAACAACAAACAGACTACTACCCCATAAATTATTATAGACTTCATGGTCTGATTTATTGGCTTCTGCCTGCTGCCCATTGCAATCACCTGCTCTGGCCTGGGCTTCTCTGTTGCCAGGCTGACGATTACCACCACCAACAGGGTCAAGACGGACAGCATGGTGGAGAAGTAGAGATAGTGGACGTGCTTCACCACCCCAGGCCTATCATCTTCTTCGTTGCATGGGGGAGAAGGGTAGATGAAATCTAACACCATTCGGCAGCAGCCCACCAAAAGACCAAGAGCCAAGCCACAGAATGCACCCTGCAAGTGGGAAGGAGGAAGAGGAAGATAAGCAGACTGACTGGCATACAGACCCAGAAACATGAATAAATTCCCAGTCACACTTACTTTTTTCAGTGCAACGTTCAGCATCCAATCATGATTGGACACATTAAGTGACAAGTCTGGATTTGCAAAAAATTAGGTTTTCCTCACAGTGCCATCTGATCCTCAAACCAGATATAGGAGTAGTAGAATACCATTTACATTATAAATGAAATAAGACATTTTGATGTAATCTAGCTACAGTGCACATATAAGGAATGTAAAGACATTGAGGGAGACAAACGGGCATGATGCAGATAGTGATTCAAATAAATACAGGAACAGAAGACATATGACAGTGACACGCTGATAGAAAACCATTTGAACCACATGAAGTGTAATTATTGTGATAGAAACAAATGATGTAGTTGCAGATGTTAATGCATTAAATAGATTGATAAAGACACTTAGATAGCCTATCGTCTACTCCAACAGTGTATTATTTGGTGTGTGTGTATTTCTTAGGAGTGATCTAAATTAATTCTATCACTGTCTCTCAACAGAATATAATGGGCCTTAGTTTGCAAGACTCTTGCATATACCACATATGCCTCAAATGACCTGATCCTACAGAGGATCACCTGTCACAGCTACCTTCTTTGGTACCTTATTTTTGTCCTTTTCACAGTATCAATAAATAAAAAAATCTGTCTGAACTTGATTTAGGGCAGAGTTTGAGGCGACATGGTATTACCTTCTCATTGGTCCTCTTCCAAAAGCAGCCCATGAGGAAGACTATAGAGACGGGAGGTTGGAGATAGGTGCTTATGGACTGGATGTAGATAAACAGCTGTCCGCCCTGACTGGCCTGGACCACTGGAATCCACAGCACTGACACCACCACCAGCACAAGCACAAACACCCTGCAGCACACACATGTTATGGAGACCTGAGAAACTGTGCCTGTTTTGGAGCTGCGATGGTGCAGGACAGCTCTGGAAAGACATCTAGGTCAAGGCCCACTGATGATCACAGGAAGACTGCTGAGAATGGGAAACGGCAAATATCCGGGTGTATATCATCTGAATGACCTGGTATTTTTGGTGCTTAGGTTGTGGTTGTGTGTGTGAGCAGGCTGGAGAAGAGATCCTGGAAAAGTCATCAGTCAGGAATAGGGGGGAAAATTGGAGTTGGGATTTGGGTTGGCATGACGCAAAGATGTAATCATTTAAAATGCAGTTTGGTCACTGATTTTATCCAAAGACCCCTGGAGGCCTTTTCATGCTTAAATTTTGAGAGTTGATGATTCCTGTGTGTGTATGTGTGTGTGTGTGTGTGTGTGTGTGTGTGTGTGTGTGTGTGTGTGTGTGTGTGTGTGTGTGTGTGTGTTTAGGATTTATGGCATTATAGCTGTGTTATACAGCTACAAAAACATGCTTGAATGTCTTCCCACTCTTTGCTATGCTGATGCTGAATCCATAGGTAAACAGAACTTACTCCAGTGAGTAACAGTGAAGGTAACAAAAAAATTGCCCAGAATTTGCTTAGGTTTTATAAAGATAAGACCTTGGGGGAAACATCAGGTGGCAAGGTGGCCAATTACGCAGAGAAGCTGTCGCATAACTGCAAAGTCACAGCTTCATCCTCTCCCAAAAACCAATGTGGCCATCAGCAGCCTGGATGAGTCCTGATTTCTGTCTGAGTGTCCTTAAGAAATCACCTGCTCACTTTCTAAATTTGTTTGAATGTCAACCAAATGCCAAAAATGTAATTGTGTTTCCAGGCTCGAGCCACTAAGCAATATATGTATATGTTGGAAACAACTCTATTTATGAGTGTGTCCAGTAGGTGATTTGTTATTTTTTTTAACACAGGGAATGGTCCAGTGGGAGTATCTCCCTACTCCCACACCACCAACACACACCCGAGTATACCTCCAAAAGGACACCATTGCAAGACGCCTTGATCATCTTTTACTGGATATATTAACTGGACTAAAATATTTTGATATAGAGATGGCTTGGTCTTGGGTGTATTTTCAGCAGCACAGACGCTACTGAATGATCCCAGAAATATTAAAGGAATATTATTGAATTACTACAGGCAGCAATATGTCTCTATGATCCCCTTGCTCTTCTGAGACTTCACGTTGCTACTAAACAATCCCTCTGCCCCTGCACTCTCTCTGCTACTAGGGGATGGAGAGGGGGCTGAATTGCAGGTTAATAAGGGGGATGTATTTTGAGGATGGAATGCCCCCTTATCCCCCCTCAAATTGCCTACTGAGTATGCACCTTCCCACGATCATAAGCTCCCACTCGGTGGAGCGGGGCCGCATGCACCTCCACAGGTCCATGGTGAAAATGGTGCTGGAGCTGTTGAAGATGGAAGTCAGAGAGGACATAAGGGCAGCAATCATCACTGCCATCATCAGACCCCGCAGACCTGAGAGGAAAAACACACACGTAGACATGCAAGCAGAATGGAGTGAAAAATGTTCTTTTAAGTATTGGTATGAGGAAGTTATGTGAAAGAAACAGAGAGGGGTGGGAAAAGAGACAAAGACAGGACAGGAGGTGTAAGAGGGGAGACTCTCTCACCTGCAGGCAGCAGCTCCATGACAAGTTTAGCATAGGCAATATCGGAACAGCCCACTGGGTTACCACAAATCTCTGTACACAACTCTGGGTCTCCACATGCCACCTCATCTACATATTAAAATTAAAACATCAACATGCACCCCACATTCTAATATCCACAGTATATCATCAATTTTTCACAAAATTTGTAGTATCAGTACTAAAAAGTCAATACTCTCAATAGTGACATAATGGAGAACTGGAAATTAACCAAATATTTTACATTAATTACCATCAGTTCCCATTTTTCTGTCCTATGGTGACAAGTTAGTCTATTTGTTGCAGAACAATGCAAATATTTTAAGCGTAGCTTTTGTTCAGCTGCCGACTTCTTAATAAGCATTTAATACCTGTGTATAGTATCCTGCTGATCATGCCAGGCAGCAATATGATGAAGAAAGGCAGAATCTTAAGGTAGGAGGCCAGCAGGGAGCCACCTTTAGCATGGGTCAGGTTCTTGGCAGCCAGGGAGCGCTGCACAATCACCTGCACACAGTCATCACCATCCCTCCTCAGTTAAGTAAAATGACCTTTCATTTAATGAGTAATTTAGAAATACAGTACTTTATGTACTGTAAATTCAGCATATACAGAATTCCTAATGAAAAAGGAAAACATATACTTGCTGTCACAATAGGTATTGTTGCAATGTCTCATTATGAAAAAAGTAGTAGTTGAAAAGTAGATTTTGCAAAATTGCCAACCTAATCACACCTACTCAGATTTTTTGTTAGACATAAGATTTGTATCCAGTTTTAGGTGCAAACGGGTCTATAAGATCTGAGAAAATACTTCAACATTCTTGTACACAAAGGTTTTTTGAGCAAGTGCATCGGAGAGAAGACATGTAAAAATCCTGAAGTGACCTGGTGAACATCCTGATTGAACCAAAACATTGTCTGATTTAACACGGTTCTAACTGCAAGCTTGAGACGGTGCAAAACAGGGTGAATTCTCAAGATTAAGACTTTATGCAAAATTCTCTTTCAGTACCTGATCAGAGCACCAGTACCACATGGAGGGGAGGGACATGCCAATGATGATCCCAGGCCAGGGCAGGTCAGAGTTCACTGGGTCTCTGAATAAACGGAAGGCATCATCTCGTGGGATGCCACAAGTGGAGTTGGGGACACGCACTGACGGGATAGCGGTGAAATAACCCTCCAGCATAGCGTTCCAGCCCCCAACCTCCACAAAGCCTCAACAGGGGGATAGAAGAATCTGGTATAGTGGAACATAAAGCACTAAGCATGGGAAGATGTCATACACAGTCAAATCTGACTTACTGAAGACCATGAGGGTGAGAGCTCCTGCCAGCATGATGCCAGTTTGTACAGCATCAGTGTAAATGACTGCAGCCAAGCCACCTAGGGTACAACACAGGACATGCAACTCACAAAACATTCTGTGATTTTCAAGGACAGAACAGACCACAGAGAACTTGTCGCTTGATGCTGCTTGTCTTTCTTTCTATCTGTCTATTTATATTGAGAGAAATCAGTGAGTGTTACAAGGACATGGACATGTGGCAGAGTAACATACAGTACTCTAAGATAGAAAGTTTGCAAAATGGAGAGGGAGAGAGTGGCTACCTGCTACAGTGTAGAGAGCAGTGATAAACAACAGCAGTATCACTGCAAGGTAGATATTCCATTGTAACGCCTGTTGTATGAACACTGCCCCGGCATACATGTCAACCTGCCCACATAGATACATACGCATAAACAAGTCGACATGGAACATAGCCCTGTATGGAGATACGTATCCAGACTTGTGCATTACTATTAATACACTAGACGATAAAATGGATATGAAAATAGACAGCAAAACAAGATGTAGTAGCTACTTCAAAACATACAAATTATTTTTCCCAATAAAGTACAGAAAGCACAAGTGGATTATTTCAGATTTGGCTAAAATGAATGAAATCCACTTACTGATATCTTAGTGAAGATGTAAATAAATAAGTACAAGACCGCTATAAATAATGGTATTCTCCTCCCACCAAATCGCTTTTGCAAATATTCGGGCATGGTGGTCACCTAGAGAAGAATATAGGACATAGGATGAATATAAGAGAATAGTGAGGCAGTGTGTGAACATCCATGTGTGTGTCTGCTGTATGTGTAGACCTCTCACCCCAGAGGCAATATAGATGGGCACAAAGAGCCATCCCAGCAGCAACACCATCAGCATGCCCTGTCAATCACCAAATACCAACACTTATGCAACAATGATCAATATCTCCTATCAACTGTGCACTGATTTGATATTAACAAGCTGTATGAGTTTATGTGCTATCTTTTACATTCCATTCATATGAGATGGCTCCAATGCCAGCTGCAGCTCCTGAACCTGCCAAGCCGATGAAATGTCCACTGCCAATATTACTGGCAAACAGAGAGGCACCCACCTACAGGTAGGCAAGAGAACGAGAATCATGTCAGTACCCTTTAATTAACTTTAATGCTACTAAATATTATTCCAGCATCTTCCTAGAAATATAGGATCCAGTTCACCCTTGCTACTTTGAGACTATAGCAGTCATTAAACCACTGGATCTTCCAGTATGATTATTGAACCTGTCTGCATGTTTTACACAGGAATCTTTATGGTGTCTGACTCACTGGCCACCAGGTCATGTTCTTCCCTGCCAGGAAGTATCCATCCACCGTGCTGCGCTTGGTCCTCCACATAGACTGGCAGAAATAAGGAGAATGTGGGCAATCCTCTTAATGAATGATACCTGCTATTACTGACAGATTTTATGGTTTGGTTTGTGTTTTTCAGCATGTATACAGCCCTACTTTCGATTATTCAAAACAAAATGCATCCATAGTAAATGAGTCAGTGCAATAGTATTTTTATTGCATGGTAATTAAAATAAAAAGAATATATCTGAAATATAGTTGACCTAAAGGTGGAAATTTATAGATGCTCTAGGATTGCATATACCTACTCTGTTGCTCAGGAAATAATGGTTACTTCATAATGCAAACACCTGAGAAATGCTTGTTAAAGTGTTGGAGTAGATTTGGGACAGTTTGTCCCTGCACTCACCCAGAGGCCCACAGCCAGCACTAATACAAAGTAGACTACCAGCACCACAATGTCCACAGTGCCCAGGGTGGTTTGGACCCCTGGGGAAGGGGACGAAGAAGGGAGCATACTGGTCCCTTGGCTGCCTGCTGTAAGGCCAAAGGTCACTTGACTTCCTGGTAATGATCAAATTGTGTCTCTTGTTGTGCTAAAATGCATACAGTAGAGAATCATTGCCAACTCAGAGAAAAAGATTAAAATGTGCATCAATAAAAGGATTCCTAAGTGGATTTGCAGTAGCAATGTGATAAAATGTGCAAGCCTAATATCACATTAAACCCCTCTGAACTCCAATTTTCCCTGAAATTTCCTCTTAAGTAGCTTCGAAGCTAGAAGTTAGTTTTTTGTTTTGTTTTTTCAAATATATTCTCTGTCTGCTGGTTGCATCAATTCATTTGAAGCAACATCACGCTTATTTTGAGTGAAATATACAAATATGAGATAGCACCAGCACATCAAATCATAAATATCTAGATGTCTTGTCCATCATTTTATACACATTTCCCTGCAATTCAACAGGACATGGCTGGTATATTTGGAAACCTTGGGATCTCCACTAGAACTTAAAATAAAGTTCTGTGGGTTTGCACAAAGCTTGGATGCTCCAACGACAGAGTTAAGGTGATTAAACACCTAAATACATTTGCTGACTTTAAATGATTAGTAGCTCGTACACGTTTTCTTAAGTCTGGCAAAACATTTATGTAATCTACAAAAACAGGAGAGAGCAATCGCCTGATTACTTATACATAATATTATGTAAAACCCTTGTTAGTTATTGGCCACTTTGTCATAACATTTACTGTTACAGTGCATGTAGTCAACTGCAGACAGGCTGAGAACAAGTTTAGACAATAACTGAACATTCGAGGAGTGTCAAGACTGTGTTGCACATGGTCCCAGACAAATAAAGAAGCAAAGCTGAAACGAACAGAAACTTTGCTCCGTAGTACATTCTTGCCAGAAGAAATGAAAACAACAATCTGTAAAACATTTGCAATGGCAACAAACCCATATACCACATATCAATCCAAACTCAGTGTCATACATTACCTTATAAACGTGTAGAAGTGCAAAGGTTAGCAGTATGTGCTTAATACACTCACCTCTCAGTAGGTAATCACAGTGTCTAACTCCAGCTGGACTGTCTTGAGCTCATTCGCAGAGCCTGACTACTACAATTTGTCACTGATTTATTATCTCAGGGCAATCTGAGTGTTTTCCTGTTTGTGTGGAAAGTTCCCTCACTCTCTGGAAGATCAAACTCCAGTCTCACCTCATGCAGCACAACAGTATGGTTAAAATGTAAGAGGTTTATTACTCCTCTTGGAGACCTGTTTACACCACACACCCCGTTCCCTTGGGAGCATTCATGTTGAATGAATGGAAACATGAACATGAATGAGTTTTAACACATCCCAGTTATTGTGCAGAAGTTGGCAGTGATTTCAAAGCAAAGTGAGGGGAGGGCCACAACGCGTGTGTGTGTGTGTGTGTGTGTGTGTGTGTGTGAATATCTCAAGAACAAAAACACACATAGATAACTTAGCTCCTGGAAGTTTTCTGTGGATAGCTCATATCAGTCTGAGTGCTGCATCAGCACATTAAACTAAACTCATTACACTAAGGTATGGTCAGTAGGATCCAGTGGCCTTCTGAGAAATATTTGACTTAAGTTATAGAATAAGCAAGGAATGAAACTTTCACATAACTCTCTCTGTAAATACTATTGTTCATCGATGCATTATGTCTTTTTTTGTATTATCTGCATAATAATCACAATTCTACATCACATTTTCATGAATAACAAAAAAAAATATTAGACTGTTTTTTCCACCTGAAATCTGAAAAATACAGTCATTCAGGCAATAGTTGATTTCATACCACTCTTTATATTTGTCAGCATTAGTAGGATACAATACAAAATACAGACTTAACTCTTTATAGGCCTTTAACAGACAGCAATGATTTAGAGGATTCGATCTTGTATTAACTATCAAAAGAACAGAAAAAATTGACTTATATTGTTGAAAAACAAAAATATTTACTAACAGCATACTTTATCAGTAACCATATAAGCAAGACATTTGCCTTATCAATTAAAAAGATTACTTAAAATGAAAATAAAGCTTGATGTTTCACAAAGCACTGATATATCTGAGAGGCTGATATGTATTTTTAATTACTTGATTATGTGAAATACTGAATTTATCAAGTTGAACGCAAAGACATTCCTGTCTCACTGATGGGTACAGGAACTCCCTGGTCAGTCCAAATAAAATGATAACAAAAAGGAATACAGTGCAATGCACGGACATTTGATTGGCAACACATTAAAGTCCTTAATCATTAGTGTTAAGACCTGCAGCACAAGAATGTTCTTTTATGTAGCTAGACATTTCTTGATATTCTCTGTCAGTCTGTACAGTCACAAGTTATCTCTGTTACAGTGTGTAAACACAATATCTACGTGTGGAACACAGCTAAACCTCCCACTGAACATTGCACAATGCCCGATTTATGCTCTAAATAATTCCGCTCCTTGTGTTAATGAATTAAAACAAATCAAAAAAGAAGGAATCCTTGGTACAATAAGAACTGTCTTTAATTTTTTTTTTTGTCAAAAAATTTGAATAATTGTGGAACTCCAGCTAACACTGCTTCATATATACAAGTCAGGAGCTTCAGGAGGTAAAGCAGCATACAAGTTTAAAAGATGCCAGAAGCAGTAAGAAAAAAAGTGGCTGGAACTGAAATGAAGGCATACACACACTGCAGCATGAAATAATCAGCAACCAGCAACATTGTAGGCGCTCTATGAATTTTCACTGAAGAAAATAAGTTTTGTCAATCGGTAAAGAACTTATATTACATTCAGTGTGGTGGGTGGCTTACAAAAATACAGAACATGTAAACTATTAAGAAAATGGCCATTTGTGGTTTCTTCCAAACCACCAACTGTACCTCTGCTTACTCAAATTAAATATCTATTTCAGGATAATAATATATGTCATAAACCTTATTCTTATTCATGGATATAACATAAGGATTTTATTGTACAGTCATCATACCACACTTTCTGAAACATTCACCGACTTAAACTCAGGCTTATAAAACAAACAACATAAAGGACGGCACCAGTCTTATTTTGGCTTTTCGTCATCAGTTGCTATCATATCTGTCTGTTACAATTATCAGTTGCATAAGTGCACACAAAATATACTTTGGCAGCTTAGACATCAACGTTAACTTATGCCACTTCACACTGATTCCTGTTCAAAATGTAAACAAACCACTAAGTGAAATTTAAAAGTAGGCAGCTCCATCTTGGGAACACTTGACTGGCATGCACTTCAGCTCAAATCAATGTAAATCCATAAAAATTTGCACACTCGTTTTTCTTAGTGCATTCAAATTCTGCTCAATTGCACTCTTCTGACTGACAGCTCGGAGGGCAAATCTCAAGTTTAGCGGAGGTCAACGATTGGCTGAAAGTTGCACCACTGAACAAGGAAACACGTTCCTTACATGTAAATGAGAAACGAGGGAGTGCTTGCCCTTCAGCCAGTCCAGCAAACACCTAAACCAGGCAGTGAGGTCCAGCTAGGCCACTTACGTCTCACCGGAGCGCTCAAGAGTTACCAACAGGTAGACCAAAAAACTCTTTGTGCTTTGAACATGGAACACTCAGAGTTAAAATGCAAATTTTAAGTCATAACAATTTACAGTAATAACAGTAATTTCATTAGAGAATGTGCTGGTCAAGTATTCACAAGTTAGGATTACATATGACTAGTGACTCTTAAGTTTCACAGAGCAATTTGTCTTATGTTTTGAACATGAATGGAACAGCACAGGGGTAAATTAGCCTGAGCTTCTAAGCGACAAAAGCAGATTTTGAACACTAGGTTATGCTTTCAGAATATGCAGAGGTTTTCAAAGTGGGAACATGGGTCTCTGAGGGGGGTACCAAACAGTTTCAGGGGAGGCTGACCGTGCAAAAGATTTTTATGAAGGCTTTAGAATAAACTGCTTTTTAATTAGATATCAAAAGGAGAAGGTGCTGCAGAATAGCCTTAACATCTGTAATTTGGGTAAAGAGAGAAATTGTTCTAATTTTAGTATTTTTCCTGCTTACCCAGAGTTAGACAAACTAATAGATGCCTTTGGAATTAGACCCTTTATGTCAAACAGCAGAATTAAGTAAATTTTGAATGTCTACAGAAACAAATAGGGGCCACTTGATCCCACAGACATCCAGGCGTTCAGCTAAGCTAAAGAGGGTTTGTGTAGGCGAGTTCCTAGCTTTAATGAAGTAGAGGCCCATAGTGTCTGACTTTGAAAGCCTTTATTATAAACATTTATACAACCAGTATTTGTGACCCACAGATATGTTCACAGCTGTTGACGAGAAGTCAAAATAGGAGCAGTGACGTCCTTTAAACTATAAGATGTTACTTTTAACCTTCTCTCAAACAATACAACTTCATAGTCAAACAAGGTTATGCTCAATTTACTGGCTTTAGCCATTAAAGTTTTAGTCTTCAACCAAAGCTCTATGTTATTTTGAAAGACATAGACAGCACACCATTAGTATAAAGCATATTTATCAGTCACTGATCCCTGTGAATTTTTTACACATCTGTTCTAAAAGACACTGATTTCTGCCTCTTTGCAAAGAATTTCCCATTTCTTAACTTTATTAAAAAATACATTAATACATAAAAACATTTTTTTTTGCTTAAAATTGTGCATTGTGTGGTGTATCTATGCGTGTGTGCATGCATGCACGTTCTTGTGCATGTGCATGCATATGCATACATATATGAGTCTGTGTACATGTGTAAAGTCACCTTTGTGTGTATGTGTGTGTTACCAGGCCAGTGGGGAGGACATTCGTGGACTCCTGGGACTCTTGGGGATATCTGCAGCCTGTTGCTCACTGAGAGCTCTCTACGAAAAAAACAAAGTGAGGAATAAAAAAATACACAAACAATTGAAACGATCAAAATTTCTAGTTACTTTTAATAATGAAACTTACACAGATGCAGAAATAATTTGAATTGCATGAATTTGAATTTGCCATGCTTATATCGAGCAGTATTATAGAATTTAACTGTGCATTTAACTGTAATTTCAATTTCTGCTAAATTCAGATTCTGTTTTTGTTTTTGTTTTTTTGTTTTTGTTTTTTAATTCTGATTTAGCTTCCTATTACACATATCTGGGTACAAGGGACTTTGCTCCTTGAATATCAGCTGGAAGGCAGCGGGCTGACATTCCTCACACTTAGCCAACCACAAACCACGTGGCACTCTGCTTTCTTCATCTTCTCAGCCAGTGATCAAGCCTTGCTCTCCCCAGTCGAAAGAGTTTAGGATGATTTGCTTTATGTCAGTCACTGAACTGTGTCAGGGAGCACTTTATCAACTTGATAGATCACGCCCAAAATTGTGAACATGTTAACATAAAATCATGTAATATAGTTTGGCAGTGGATAATGGAAAACAGGTTGCTGGGCTGCTACATGTTTGCAAAAAGTTAAAAAAAAAAAAAAAAAAGTAAACAATTTAATAAATAAAAGTGTACTATGGTGATGATTATTATTCTGACTTTCTCCAAAGTATTATTATTTTGATTTTGATGATTTTCTCCAGACATTCCCATTTTGTATAATTCCCTGTAGCCTAACTGATTAGGGCTATTTTCCCAACCATTGCAAATTACTCTCTTACAACAATCTTTCAAACAACTATAGGTCTGCCAGGCTGCAACAGAATGCTTTTAATAAATACAGCTGTCCATAAGTTTGAAAACTATATATATATATATATATATATATATATATATATATATATATATATATATATATATATATATATATATATATATATATATATAATGAACCTTCTACATAGCTCAGTACTGGTCAGTAGACTCCAGACAGCCTGGCAGACTGTTTCCTCTACAGTTTTGATGTAAGGCAGGCTGTGTTTAATGACCAGCATACAAGTGCCCTACATTGTTTTTGGTGCATTCTACACCAAAGGATAGGCAGTGAGGAAAATAAAGGAGGTAATAATGTTAATATTGGACTCTTGGCCCCACAGTGCAGTCATTTGGTTACATTACACTTTGATTATGCTGCACAAGCTGTCAGGAGGAATATGCGGTACACGTTCTGTTTTCAGTGGAGCAGTAAAAAGACAGCTGTCTTGACCTCAATAGTTTGGGATGCTGAAATGGGACTATGGGGACTAAGTCGCCCTGTCTTAGTGATGCTACGAAGTTTAAGGGGGTTTTTACCAACATGGCCAACTAGATAATGACTGATTTACTTTTGCAAGTTTGGCGAGCGACTCTGAAAACATTCTTTTAAGAACACAAGCCATTTCTTACATGAACTGGTCAATCTTTCCTAATGCTCACCTCAAACTTGCTCATGAACTCAGCGAAGATGCCAAAGAAGGCCTCTGTGTTGGTAGCTTTGCTGTCCTCTCCAAAGTAAGAGGCAGTCTTGTTGAATTCTTCCATGGCCCTCTGTTGGAGGGACTCCAGAGACTGGATTGCCGGGTGGCTATTTTCCAGGAAGTTCTACACACACTCGAGTCAAAGAGCACAAAAGTTTCATTGTCTAAATTACTCACTCCATTTTCCTTTTCATGTTGTTAAAGTCAAAGGTATCTCTCAATAGTCTTGCTTGCTTTGTGTGTTTGTCACAGGTGAAGATAGGCATCTTGCCCAAAACATCTGAGTGGCAAATATAATTATTACAGTGCTGACCTGAACTCTATTTTTGTTTTCTCAATACTGAGCATTTTTCTTGGCAAAAATCCTTATGAAGGATACACTCATGACAGCCGCAAAACGGTCCTCAGCAGTAGCAGGCATCTTCTGACAGGCTGACCTAATCTCCTGGATGGTTGTGTGGAGGTCGTTCAGATCTGACGTGATAGTCCTTTGGTTCACTAAAGGCAATTAGATGTGCATTTGTGAGGCAGGTAACAGAAAGACAAAGGGGAGGTCCTTTTTTAATGTGCATTCCCTTGAAATACACTAATGGGGACAATAGATAAATGAAATGAAATGCAATAAAATAACCAAGTACCTTTGGCTGCAAGGGGAACCATGGTTAGATCTCTGGAAAAATCCAAGACATCAGGAAAGTGTTGGCATAATGACTTGACCAGAATATGCAGAAACGTCGACTTCCCATCCACTGTTTTAGTAGTGCTGAGCTGCAGAGCACACAACAGTTATTTAATCTATACATACCACAGAATAACACAATGGTTGATGAATGATTGAATTATCTGAAAATCGAGTACATTTATTTACGACGTCTTTTAAATATCTACTGTTCATAATGTACCTCAGTAAGGAAGTTGATCTTGAAGCCTGTTGTCTTATTAGTTTTCGGCTGGCCATTATTCAAATAGTTCCCCATTGCCAAAACAAACTAATGAAGAGAGGATGTGGGAGACAAAACTGTAACTCTGAAATCATGTTAAGTAAATAATGCACTTCTTTGACTAAACTTAGATCTCTTGTTTATCGGTGTTCTTGCGTCCCATTTAACCTCCATTAAAGACCAAAGTCCACGTAAATAAGACACAGGTACAGGTCAAGGATACAAGAGGTCATGTGAAATCCACTTAAGATTCCCCCCTATCTGATAACTGACTACATTTTCCTTTGTTGTAGGTGGGAGTTGGTTTGTTGTGGGTGTTTTCTTATCAGAATCACACACGCCTGTAAAACTAGCCCTCTGGTCAAATGGAAACTAGCACCGTTCTTCTATACTATGTACAGTAATAATTATGTTAATGTACTGTACTGCACTACAATGATCAGCAGAGTACCTCTAGTATCTTCGCCAGCTTCTTGCTGGTCTTCAGCTCCAAGGAGGCTTTGTAGATACAGTCATACCCTCCCCTCAACTCCTCTGTTTTCTCCTGTAGAGAACACTTGAAGTGAAGGCTCTGAAGACGGGTCTTGTACTCTGGCACTGACAACATCTGTAGAACACAATAATATAATAATAAACAGAGTTACAAAGTGCTTGACATCAGAGTAAGAGGCAGGTAATAAAATGTGAAAAAGTAAAATGAGACAAAAACAGTGGAGATAAAAAGTACATATACATAAGATAAAAATAGTAGTAAAAAATTCATTGAATAAACAAAAAGGCAGTTGGTAAAAGCAAGTCTTTGAAAGTGAATTTTAAGAGGTGGTTTAAAAGAGGATACTGATTTTGCTTGAGTAATATCCCCAGGAAGGTTGTTCTAGCATTGTTCAACAGATTGCTTTTTGTCTTTAATCTAAACCTCAGGACAGCCAGAGGATCTTAGGCAGAACTGTAGCTTATAAGGGGTTAAAAGGCCTGTTATGTAGGGAGGAGGCAGACTGAGCAGTGACACAGTGTCCCACATCACCCATGCATTCCCTGATACCTGCAATACAAACTGGTCAACTTCGCTGAGTTTGCTGGGGTCTTGTCTGTACTCTTCATACTGTTTGACCTCCTCTGCATCAGGGGCGTATAGCAGCAGCTGTTTGATATGAGATGGCTCCAGTCTATCAGTAGCCATGGTCATCAGCACCTGACGCAGCTCCCCAGGAGACAGCTTCAGGTGGGCTATCAGGATGGCTGCAGGGTCAAAGGGTCAAAGGGATGAGGGTGGGTCAAAGATACAGTACTATATTTTGAGTCAGGAGCTTGTGAAGTGGAAACAATCCCTGATTCTGAACCATAAATGTATTCAAAATTCAAAATTGCATCATAGATCTATGATGAAGATTTGTCAGATCAAAATAATCTAGAGATTTTCAGCAGGCCTCTGTGCCTTGATAAATAATAACAAGGCCATAGCCACAAAATGGAGAATGGAGAATGACCCTCAGTGACACAAAACAAAGGTAATAGCATAACTAGCATAGTGAAACTTCAAAGTCTACAGTCACAAGTAAAAACAACAAACAAGCCAGAAATGGAGGTGTTATAATATATACTGTTAGGTCAAACAGGACACTGTAGTGAGAAATAAACATGAAAGTCACATGAAGGTTTTATTCTGAGTTTATTATGTCATTGCTTTGGAAGTGTTGGGTGATCGTTTCAGAATTGTACAGGATATAAAGACGACAGCCATTTCTCACATGAGCTTGTGATGAAACAGCTCTGAGGCCTGTACCATAAAGCTGGATTTGGGCTTAGCAAGGTAACTTCAGGGTTAACCCTGGGTTTTCTGTACCACGAAGGTGGTTTACTTTTTATCGGGGTCCGCTGCCATGGTAACATACGCTGAACACCTAACCTGCTCCGGAGCAGGTTAAGTTCAGGATAAGAGCTCAGCAGGTATAAAAGCCCCACCTACTGACCAATCAATTCTCTTGGAAAATGGCCTGCCCATTTGATGAGAGCAAAGTGGTCAGTAAGCGTACTGACCACTTTGAAGTATGTTTTTATACTTTTTTTATTTGTTCCCACGTTCTTTTGGCTCCACTGGGGTTGCATCTGAAATAATAAGGCTAAAATCACATGCCATAACGACAAATTTCATAAACACATACATTTATGGAACACACAAATGTTACTATAGTCAGATCTACTCGTGCCGTCATGGTGGGGAAGCAATATTATAATCCCACTAACTTACGCATTGACACAGTCTGTGATTTTTTGCCAGCATTCCTTGTGGCTTTTGGCAGCTGCAACTGTGTTGCTTTTTGCCTGGATGATGGATTTATATTCCTCGTATTTATTTAAGATTATTGTCTGCTCCTCCGTCGTAAAGTATGCGGCTCAGGTGGACTTTTCCATGTCTACGATTGGTCATATGCAGCAAACACCACCCTTTTTATGTGAGTGCGCACATATCTAGATTGGGAAACCCTAGGTTCAATTAGCGAGTTGATAACCAGTGGTACCGAAAATCAGGATTGCGGATGTCTGGTTAAGTGAAGCCAGATAAGTAAGAGAAACCCCGGATATGTTAATCCAGCTTTATGGTACAGGCCCCTGGTAATGAAACAATGGCACTTTTTCAACAATATCTGATTACCTTAGATAAAAGATGTTTTTCAGCATCAAAAGAACCACTCAAATGACCACAGTACAGAAAATGTTGACCTATTTTTTAGTGTAACGTTGATGATTCAGATGAAATGGTGCACATCCCTCTGGCAAATGACAAACAAATCAGACAGCATCTGATAGAGGCTCTTAGAGATGCTGTGCTTAGTCCCTCCCCACTGCTACTGGCTTTATACTCCAGCGTCCGTTGATGTAATGATGTTGGAACAAACAGCAGTGCTCAGTTTGTCCTGAAGGAGGGTGTTAGCACCTGTCCAACTGCCTTTCATCAAGCCATGGTGAACAATGTTGATAATGATGATGGCAAGGAAATGGATTGGTGCTCATGCTGTTACCACTCCAACATTTTGTCACCCACAGCCTCACATCAGGCACTGAGGTTTACTTGTGCTCTAACTCTGACATGAAGCGTCAGAAAGCCTCCAAAGAAGAGAAGCCTGGGGACGTCCATGATGTCTGAGAGAAAGAAATGTTGTCACCCACCAAAAGAAGGATGGCTGTGTGTTCTGGCTTCCCCTCAAGCTCTAATCCTTCCTGTCAAGGTCCTAATGGTAAAAGCAGAGTCATATGTGTGTGCAGTGTAGGACAGTCTTCTTATTACTCACAGGCATTGTAAGCTTTCTTATGAGACAGGATTTCAATCACGTCCTTCTTTTTGAATGTCTCTGGCTGAGGGGATGGCTCTGGAACAGATACTAACATATGAGAGCACTGCATTAGGTAACTGTGTCAGATGTGAAGCAGGTAGATAGTAGAGGGCAGCAAGATACAGTGAGATATACACTTATTTTTACGAGCATAGGTTTCTTCAGGGCAACTTACGGGAGTGCAATAGAACAATAAACTGCAATAACTGGAATTACAATCAACCAATTGTAAGGAGAGAGAAAAAGAATATAGGGCAAGAAATAATATGAGAGCTAAGGAGAGACATTTTTTTTCTACATGATTTTTTTTAGGTCAGTTTGAGAGCATATAGGGAATATGATTCACTATTGAGAATGGGATGTGAGGTACAAAGGTACTTATTTAATATGATGACTAACAGATCATCAAAACCCGGGAATGCAGGGATCCAAGATCCAAAATGACAGTATACTAAGAAAAACATTGGCTACAGACTTAAGTGGGTCAATGAAGTGGCTGTGATGCATCTGTCATTTTGTCAAATCGACCACTGCTTAAAACATTTAAAACCAATGATGTTGCTCCACACAGGAAGCAAACTTACCTTGGCTGTATAAATGGGAGCTTATTCACTGATTCATCCATGGAAGTGGTTTCTTACACATTGGCCTTTAGTTACTTGCATTGCTGGTGTTCAGAGAACTGCCGATGCACACACACCCACTTGTACTCACCAGGGGTCTTCTGTGTCCCAAAGTGTAGCTCTAGATCCAGATACTTCACCATGTCATTCAGTTTTTCATAGTCAGAATTTGCCCCCAACTACCAAAGAATTACAAAAGCAACACCATTTCACAATTCAGGAGCAAAATTTACATTCTTCAAATGTCATGTGAAATTCTGAATCCCAAAGTTCACAAAGTCCCTATGTCCAAACCCCAGCTGAACTCACCTGCCCCCAGATAGTGCCTTCAGAGTTCTCCACCTGTTCCCAGCGTAACCTCTTCACACTCATGTGGTTGGAGTCCATCCTGGGGAGGGAAGGCCTGGGCAATGGTGGAGGGGAACAGGGTGGGGGCAAGGGAGGTGGTGGAGGTGGGAGCTCCAGGTGCTCTGTGGGGTCTGATAAAGAGTGGGGGAGGGACTGGGGTTGACTTGGACTGTGGGATTGCTTATGGTGGGACTGGGGCTGATGTTGAGACTGGAGCAGGTGGTGGGAGGGCTGGGACTGTGGACGGGTAGCTTGGGTAGAGGGCTGCACCTGGTGCTGGTGCTGGGATTGGTGGTGTTGAGGAAGGGGCTGGAAAGTGGAGAGGGTGGGCTGTTGGGGCTGGAGGGGCTGAAAAGTGGAGAGAAGGGGCTGCGGCCTATGGGGCTGCTGAGGAGGGTGGATGAGGTGGATATGGTGCTGGAAGTCCTGTGGAGGTGGCTGTGGGGTCATGTGGTGGATGTGATGGATCTGAGGTGTGCTGGAGTGGTGGTGCGTCTGATGGATTGAGTGGGGTCTCTGGGGAGAGGGTTTGGTTGGCTGGGGTTGGTGGGCTTGGTGCATGTGTTGCTCTTGTCTCCCTTGAGGTGATACTTGGGTCTGATGATGACTTTTGAGACTTCTCCGGGTCTGATGTAATGACTGGGACTCCCGGGTGAACGGAACTGGTTGAGCCGGGAGAGAGGCCGGCTCTTGGAGGGCTTGGTGTAGAAGCTCTGTGGAGGAGTGGTGGGGCTTACCTTGGTGCATCTGATGGGCTTGATGGAGCAGCTCGGTTGAGGAGTAGTGGGCTTGGGCTTTGTGTATTTGATGAAGTAGCTCTGAGGAGGAATGGTGGGGTTGTCCACGATGCATTTGGTGAGCCTGATGGAGGAGCTCATTGGAGGAGTGGTGAGGCTGCCTTTGGTGCATCTGGTGGGCTTGGTGCAGAAGCTCTGTAGAAGAATGGTGGGCCTGCTTCTTGTGCATTTGGTGGAGCATCTCAGATGATGAGTGGGCCTGGGCTTGGTGCATTTGGTGAAGCATCTCAGCTGAAGAGTGGTGTGCCTGGGCTTGGTGTATCTGCTGAAGCATCTCAGCAGATGAGTGGTGGGCCTGGGCTTGGTGTATCTGGTGTAGCATCTCTGCTGAGGAGTGGTGTGGCTGGGCTTTGAGGCTCTGGTGGCTTTGGTAGATGCCCTCAGAGTACTGCCCCTTCTGGATCGAATGAGCGTTCTGTTGGGGTGAGGGCTGGTGTGGAGATGGAGCTGAACGGGACTGACGCCGGTGGTGATGACTCTGTTGGTGCGTCTGTTGCTGTTGTGCTTGGCGCATCTTATAGAGAGGGTGATTAGCGTGGTGGTGGGCAGAGTCTGGAGAAGGGAGTGGGGGCAGGGACTGATGCATCTGTTGGAAAGAGAGTGGTGAGTGGGCTGTCTGCTGTGAAGACTGGCCAGACACCGACTGGTGGCTCTGGTAGATCTGTTGCATCTGTTGTTCTTGATAGGCTTGTTGCTCCTGGTAGGCTTGACGCTCCTCATATGCTTTTTGCTCCTGGTAGGCTTGACGTTCCTCAAAAGCTTTTTGCTCCTGGTAGGCTTTCTGCTGTTCATAGGCTTGCCGTTCCTGGTAGGCCTGTTGCTCCTGATACATTTGTTGCTCTTGATAAGCTTTTTGCTCCTCATAGGCCTTTTGTTCTTCATAAGCCTGTCTCTCTTTGTAGACTTTCTCCTGATAGGCTTGTTGCTCCTGGTAGGCCTGCTGTTCTTGGTACAACTGTTGCTCTTCATAGGCTTTCTGCTCCTCATATGCTTGCCTTTCCTTATATGCTTGTTGCTCCTCGTAGGCCTGTCTTTCTTGGTAAGCTTGTTGTTCTTGGTAGGCTTTCAGCTCTTGTATAGTAGCATGGGTTGCTAGGTCCTCTTTGGCGGGCATCACTTTATGAAGTGAGTGGCGTTTGGGTGGTGGATTGCTGCGGGGTGGAGGGGGAGGAGGGGGGCCAGATTTACGGCGGATGGGCACATATGTTCTGGGGGAGTGTTCAGGTGTATAGCTAATCTGTGTCTGCTGTTGTTGCTGCTGCTGAGGCTGTGCAGGCGGTGGAGGGGGAGGAGGCGGGTCATTGAACTGAACAGGTGGGGGTGGAGGAGGGGTCATTGGTGGTGGGGGAATGTGGTCAGAGGAGGAAGAGTAGGTGAGGGAGGAAGCGTTCTCCTCTCCGCTGCTGCTTTGGACATCACTTGGGCTACTGAGCTCAGGGGCCACAAATCCCCCATTTTCTTCTTCATCCACCCCCATCTCCTCTTCATCCTCCTCATCCTCCTCATCTGGGAAGCTCATCTGGACAACATCCTGGCATTACCACCAAGTAAACTTCATTAACGGTCTGTGTCAACCTTAATTATTCCAGTGCCTTAAATGTTCAATGGCATAATTTGTTGGAATGTGTACAATTTGACTGGGTGATGACATAATAATCAGTGTACTGTATGTAATGTATGTGCATAACTATTTTCAGATTTTTACACTAATAACACATAACTGAACAATCAACATTGTAGTTACCTGTGAAACTGAACAAACATTACTATAGTTATGTTATTAGTTAATTTATTCAATATGACTTAATGACTAGGATTAGTGGCTATCTCATCTAACATTTAGCAAAGACAAATATCCATAGCCGAATTCTGATAGGGTGTGACAGTGGCATCTCACCCTACCTCCTCATAGTCATTCTCAGGAGTCAGGAAGTCATCAACAATGGCCACCCTCTGTCCCAGTTGCTCACTCAGTGCATCCAGAAAGCGATCTGTGTCTTCGGAGCGGGGTGGTTTGGAGAATGTGTAACGCCGCTTGCTGCTGCGGTGGGCCGGGGGACTAGGTGGGTAGTCAGGGGGCTCTGGGGGCGAGGGAGGGGGGCTGTCCAGGCTGATGTAGGGGTTGGACTCCCCACTGGTCTGGCTTGTCAGCCCCGAGGGATAGAACTGGGGAGGAGGGGGGCTGGGAAGGGGCTCTGGCCAGGTTGTGGGAGGTGGGGGGCCTTTACGGCTACCTGAAGCAAAGAAAGGATATCAGGAATGTAATGCTAAATCTCTCAAGCATCTCTCAACATCTTAGTAATGCTTCTGTATTGATTGCCTGAGGTCTGTGAATAAAGGGAACTTCATAAAAAGGCTGTGCCTACATTTGTCAACATGGCTGTCTCTGACTCCTTTATTTATTCAGTGAAGTGTAGTCAGGTCCTGCAACCCTATGTGTGATGTGCACACCTAACTTTATGATACATGTATTGAATTTCAATCACTTCCACCAACACCACCACATTCTCCGTCTGAGCCCTATTGTATGAGGTCCAGGATGAAAAACAAACAATTGGGAGCAGAGGATTGTCTCAAGACTCTGCTATGCTTTATATTAATGTACAGCACCACATCACAAAAATCAGTGTCAAAATACATAATTCAAGGAAAATCACCTCTGACAAAAATGGGCTTGCAACCAAGTGATCCACCATTCCTGCATTACAGTATTTGTCAATCTTACATTATGTTATGCACATGCACACACTTGATCAATTAGCTAATGCCATCTTTCATACAATTTAAATTTCATCTCAGTGGCTCTGAGTTTAGCATAAATTCATATTTTTGGCTACCTGTGCTGGCGTGCATGGTAGGAGAAGGTGTACGTGAGAGAGGTTCCAGATCCAGCAAACTCTCTGGGGCAGGAGGAGGCCGACTCTTCAGAGACTTGGACCTTTTGGCCGAGTACATGTTCTCCAGTTCAGCATACACTGCTGACAGCTTATAGAGTGGAAAAGTACAGAGACCAAAGTAAGATGTCTTGCCCTAATTTCATTTATATGGATATGTGTTATTAAGGTGATTAATCTGTAGTGTGGTATTTATTTCCATGGTGACGGGCCGTGGTACGTACATTGGTGAGGTTGTTAGGCGTCTCAGGAAGGGAGGTACCATCTCCCGACTGTCTCTCTCCTGGAGCCAGCCTCATCCCCATGTCCACCACTGTCTCTGCACGGACGCCTACAACACATACCCATTAGAATTACTCAGATACAATATGCTGAACTATTACTCAATATATAAAACATTATAGAATAGTGTCTAATATCCATTGCTCTCTATAGACAATCACACTTAGATACAGTCTGAGCTGATGTTGGCTACATGAGCTTCACTACCTTAAAGTAAGTTGGAAGCTAGGAACAAAAAGGCTACAAGATTCTAAATGCTGCCAAAATATCTATCTGGGACAACATATAAGGTCACAATCAGGTTGATATGAAAAATAATGATGGCAATGTCAAAAGGTTTGTGGTAGTGGTGGTGTCGCTGCTGCTGCTGATTATCAACAGCAGTGATGGTGATAAGTTACCCATGCCCAAGTGTGTGCCTATGACCAGGTCATCAGAACTACGCCCCCTCACACTGCTCCTGTACGTGGTCCCTGTCACTCTCATGGAGCTGCTACGACGATGAGGCTCAGGGACAATCTCAGGCTCCGGAGGTGGGGGAGGTGGCGGTGGTGGTAGTGGAACTGGAAGACACACATGTCAGTGACGTAGAAGAGGTGTACGCACTACCTGACCTGACAGCACTCCGCCGAACCGATCATTTGATCAGAGATCCCCATGTTGACTCAGCATTCTCATATCATTCCCTTTATTCACCTGCTTTACATATATTCTCACACACATCCTTTTCTCTTATTAGCATACAGCTACATACACACTTGGATTCACACACGCAGCCCTCCCTTCCATCAAGACACACCACGCTGCACCAAACACTGTCCACATACACTGGTTTTCATTTAAGCATATGCACAACAGATGTACATTTTCTCTGTTTTCTGCTGTTACAGTTTGTACTAGTATAGCAGAACAAGCCAAACAGCTCTCATTAGCCAGAAAGTACAGAAAGTAGGTCATGACAAAGCCTCATACCATTAATGTTTCTTTTCACGTAAGGGGCAGATTACACTAAAACATGTACGAGCAGAAATAACGTGCATACCTCCCACCACGCACTTACACAATGCAACACAAATACAGTTGTTGTATGCACACACACACACACACACACACACACACACACACACGCACGCACGCACGCACCTGGAGAAGTTTTGAATCCAAGGAAGCGTGAGATCTTGCTCTGGCAGTGCTCCTGCTCCTCATAAGTCAGCAGCTGGTAAACAAACTGCCAGATCACCTGTTTGGCTGGAGTGTCCAGCACCGGGAACACATCCACGATCAGAGTGTCAACATTCCTGTTGTTACAGAAATACACATGATAGGGGTCACATGGCTATCCAATATGAGGTCATGGGAATTAGGGGAAAATGAGGCAAGTTTAGCCGTTGGACAAAATGTTCCACCCTTTGTATCTAGGCAACAGTTCACAAAATTAATCACCTCATCACAGATTTAGGTAGAGCAGGTCATTTGTGTGCATTTGTGGTTGACATGAAAGGTTTTGTGTTTCATTTTAGGACATGGGTGGGGAACCTTTTTGATAGCAAGGACCACAATGATAGCCATTAAAATACTTGTGGGCAATAGGTTATTTAAAAGTAAAAAGGAGAGAAAAAAAAAATCCACATATTTAAAAACAAAAAAACCTTACAGACCTTAATTTCACTGAACCGTGCCTACAGTACACTGTATATGCATTTTAATACACTGGAAGTGCAATACAGAAAGTGCATCCAAATGCAGGAATGGTGATTTAAAATTTTGGTGTTAAAATTTAAAATAAATGCATAGAAATTAATTTGGGTTAACTGTAAAAGGCCCTATGGCCTGGGGTTCATACTCCATCCTTCTGCTCAATTTGGCACTTCTCTGGGGAATTTTTTGTTTTGCACAAAATGCATTAAGTAGCTCAGCCTACCCTGTTCTCCCCTACTTACTGCTCAGTGAACAAAGAATAAAGAGAGAAATACTTTCTGTCACTCTGTCTGTATAATCACTCCCCTGTCTTCCACCTTGTTTTTATATCACTACATGCTGCTCAAACTCCTTCTTTCCACATTTCCTGCTCTTCCCATTTCTTACCTGTGTTGGAAGAAGTTCTCCAGGGCCTTACAGATGGTGTACCTCTCCTGGATGGTCAGCAGGTGTTCCAGCTGCTGTCCGAAGGTGCGGCCCTGGACCCTGATACTAGGGGGCAGAATTTCTGCCACCCACTGCAGGGAGCTGAGCACGGGGGAGCGGGCACGTTCTGTGGGAATGCTGCCCCCTGCCAGGTCCTGCTCTGCCAGAGTGAATGTTGGCGGGCCGTCCTCCACTACCAGGGTGGGCATGGCACCGCTGCCCTGGAGCATGGACACCACCTTCTCATGGGAGCAGGTCCTACAGACAAAGACATGGATACATTCACACATACACGCACACATGCATGTATGCATGGAGAACATACACACACTGTATTGTTGCATATGATAATTACTGGATTTAGCTAAACTGATATTTTTAGAAGGGGGCTACCTCTTCCTAGGCTCATTTTCATCTGTTTTCCAAAAACAATGTCATTACTTCCCTTAATTTATGCAAAATTATACAAACAACTACAATATACTCTGTGTGCTCTGCAGAAGACATTACATACTGTATAATAGAGTGCAAACATTTTTCCCCCATTCTCTAGGGAATGTAAGCGGAGCTATTTTCAGGTAACTGTTGTTTTCTATTCAAAAAGGCTGATATGAGATTTCTGACCCGCTTCCCCAACCCCCCGCCTAAACAACTGTTTTCACTCTCCAAAAAACAAAACAAGGTCAGCTGAAGAGCTGCATTACCATATTTATGTTTACTTGCACAAATAACAAGATATTTTTAAACACTTCATAATTTTACTGAATGGGTTTGACTTTATAACTCCATGACTGCATTCAAAGAAAAAAGTTCTCTGAGTTCTGAGGTTTAAAGTTGTTAAGGGAGAGAACTATTGAGCTCAACCTCATGTCAAGTCCATTGAGAAAAAGGATGCGGTCCCCTGGCTTTAGACCTGCTTTGTCTGCTGGGCTTCCTGCAGAATGAGAGCAAAAACAGGGCAGGGGAAGAAAAGAGAGAGATAGACAGATGCTGAGAGAAAAAGAAAAATTTGTCTGTATCCTGATTAAATTCAGATCAGGCACTTAATCATGTTCTGATTCATGGGGATATGCAGGGGGGACAAGGGCATGAGCCACTGCCTTTTTGGCCACCTTGGCTAAGTGCCCCTTTGCTATGATATAAAATTATGTGTTATTATGCTGCTTTTGACCAACCACATTCGAGAGACTCAAAAAAGGGAAGTGCTGCCTTCAAAACAAATCAGCTCAGACAGTGTGACAAGCAATTTCCAGAAATCAAAAAAAAAAAAAAAAAAAAAA
This sequence comes from Myripristis murdjan, assembly GCF_902150065.1. NCBI lineage: Eukaryota > Metazoa > Chordata > Actinopteri > Holocentriformes > Holocentridae > Myripristis > Myripristis murdjan. Next base: position 16,581,157 of record NC_043987.1, on the reverse strand, counting down.
AAAAAACACTGACAACAATATAAACACTAATGATAAAAATGAGAGATAACCAAGATTTAACAGAAAAATAACTATGAAAAAAAAAAACATTTATTTAAGATCTAGACCAGATTTACCACTTCATAACACAGCTGTTAATGCCTAACATTGATCATGATGGTTGTAATTAACAGTAAATTTAATGAGAAGACAGTGCAATGTTTTCATTAATTCTATTTAAGATGTCATTGTGACAGAAAAGAGATGAGAGTGGAGGGTGAGAAGGTGCAGCCTGATAAAGAAGAGGTGGATGCAGAAAGGCAGAGAGATGGAGACAGACAGAGAGCCCGGTGAGATGGCACAGCAAGAGATTTTTCCAGGTTTATTATTAACAACACCAGAAATAGAATGTGCTGCTCACATTTGGACTGATTACAAGCTGTCTTTAATCATCTGTCACTATATATTGCGTATCCTTTCTGAAAACTTTGAGAATAAGCTTTTATAACAGTGATTACAGAAACAGTTATCATTAACAACATAGCAAAGAAAAGTGAAATCCAATATTGATTTGATACTCTCCTCTGTGCTGCACTACAGATACCCCTTTCTGAACAGCACTGCAAATCCCTCTTTCCCATCATATCATCCCAAAATCACACTGAATCATAATCACATACAACTATAGCACAAACGCTCACACATTGGCACATACACAAATGCACGCCTGGATTTACATGCGCATGTATTTTTAACTTACCAGGGATTACAGAGTCGATCCACACTGGTGCATGGCCTCTCAGAGTGAAGCCAAAACTCATGTTGCCTTTGCACACTCTCACCGTCCTAAGGACAGAAACAGGGCTTGTGATTAATGGCTGTATTGAGGAATTAGCAGAGGCCATTGGAAGTAGGAGTGGTTCCATATATAGCAGGTATTCTAATGGCTGGATCCATTTTACATCTCAAGTAATTAGTGTAGTTCACGGCACACTATGTTGTGTCTGTGCTCTGTTCAAAAAGTTGGCCACAAGGTTTAAAGAGACAAATAATGCAACTCAGTTAATATGTTCTTTTGCCCATCCAGAAACAACAGGAGCCCAATTTGTGGACCACCTACATACTTCCCAATTCAGCAGGCTACTTTAAATTCACAGCCTGCATGAATAATCCTACTTAAATATGGACAGTGTATCCCCAGGGAGCCGTATACTATCCTCATTATTTACCAAAGTAAGCTGGAACCATGAAAAAGACATCAGTTCTTTGGGCCACTTTAGTCACTGCAGTTCCAAATAATGTTGAAAGAATATCTTTTGATTATGTTTTCATTCTTTTTGAACAGTTTTACGCCATATAAAGGTATTCAGGATGTTACCATCCAGGCAGAAAGCAAAGATTGAGATCAAAGGCCAAACAACTCTCATCAATTCAAAAAGACACAATAAGAAACAACGTTGCAAGGGTAGGAATTTATTCACAACTGCAGCAGAAAAAAGAGCAGGAAAGCGGGCATGACTGGGTGGAATCGGTTTACGCTCATACTGGCTTTGCCCCTGACGGCTCTATTTTTCACTGAACTCCTACACATTGTAATTCACATAAATACCATGCTTATATTGACTGTCACAATGGTTGTGCTTTTGCAAGCGTGGTTATATAATTGATCAGAGTGAAGGAGAGAGAAATTGTTATTTAAAGAGGAGATTTCTTTGAAGACTAGAAATGAGACACACTGTGCAGCTGAGGAAAACTAAAGCTAAATATGCATGACTACAGGGGATGATAGGCCAAAACACACAGCAACTGAGGAGGACACAAACAAAGCAAGATACTCAAATACTGTCCCATCAAAATCTCTGCTGCATCATAACCAATCAAATTTTGACTGTTGTCACTAGTTATAGTCAGAATATTGACCTTTAAATACTGACCTGCAGTTGGTTGTGGAGCCGCTGGAGTGCCCAGCTATGAGTGAGGTGGTTTTGCGCATGCCACGGGCAGGAGGGACCATGCTTTCCTCTGCGTGGGTGCGTGGCACTGAGCTGGCACGGGTTGAGACCAGGAGGCGTTCGGGGTGATCCTCACTCCGGCTGCGGCGAAGGCGGTTACGGCTAGGGTCACTGAAGCTCCGCCCCTTGAGCCGGCTCATCAGGCTCTGGGAGACCACCTCGTCAAAGCGCTCCCGATGCTTCTTGGGAATGAAGATCCTGACAAACATAACGGAAGCAGACACAAGCTCAAGCAGAACAGAACAGCTCTGGAGGGGAAAATAGAGGTGGTTTTTAATGGCAGGGCACAGTTCCTGCTGTGAGCTGTCAGTGAAGAGGCCACTGATATTTTACTAGCAGCAATGAGGTTTGACATCAAAACTGTCCACAAAAGATAATCTTGTCAAACTTAACATCAAGTCAAAATCTACACTCAGACCAGGATAGAAGAAAATGCATCTAAGCAGAAGGAAAAGTATTTCAGCACAAATTCCACATAAATCCAATATCCTTTAGAATAGGTCTCTCAAAGCATCGTCCAAAGTACGCTGATGAAAAATGAAGGACTCTTGTTCTGATTATGTATTGTTTCAGAGGCAAGATCCACATAACTGGTTCAAAAATAGTCCAATGCATTGCATCCCATGGGAGGACCACGGCAGGTAGAGATTAGTCCAACGTTTGTTTGTGTACACAGTGTGTGTGTGAAGGAGAGAGAGTGAGAGAGGGTGTGAAATGAGTAAAGCTTTGTTTTTTTTTCACGTGCCTGTCACAGCTGCAGGTGAAAGTGCTCGGTATAAGTGACAGCTCACAACTAATGCGCGACAAGCGAGCACATTCCTATTGGTACCTCTGGGAGAAAATGCCTCACTCCCCCTTACTCTTCGCATTTTTCTCTCCCATAATCAACTCCCACACCCTCCCCTTCCCTCTTAGTCAGCCACTGGATTTTTGCTGGTTCCCTCTTAAAGGAAAAATCCACCCATGGATACTATAAGACAGGTAGATATCAATTTGTGATGTTCAGTTAATTCCAGAAAATATTCTGTGAGTACTATAAAGTTTAATTCACTTTTAGAGAGAACATTCTTTCCCTCAAACTGTTTCCCAGAATTCTCTGTGATGCACACGTGTAGGTGGAGAGAGTAATAGCGATGGCAATTTCAGTTTTTCTGGGCAACACAAAGTGAGAGTGGGGAGAAAACACTAATGCTACCAAAAAGTCAGACTCACAGAGACACAAGCTGCCTTACATTATAGTCTATTGAAGAAATTGTCCTCTTCCACAATGTATTTCTCTGTGTATAGTTGTTTCTTTTTTCTTTTCTTTGTTTTTTAACAATAATGCAAAATTAGAGGAAGAATCCCTTGTTCTTTTACTCTTAAAGACTGATGCAATAACCTCACATTTACCACTGCTGCTTTACAAAGCTGGATTTTTTTTCTCTCCTCTAAGCCTCCAGTGCACATAAGATAGTGATGCCAACCTTAATTATCTGTGGAAATAAGAGAAACACACCTCTAAACAACAAAATGGGTCAATATAAAAGGAAGTTACATCGCCTAGCTATTTTTAAAAGTGGTTTAGGGTGGACGTTCCCTTTAAATATATAGGGCACTTTCTTCTCATTTCTCTCTGGCTCTGTTTCTGGCTCCGCTTCTCACAGACATGCACGCATACACACAAGCGAGTCACTTTTACGCACATACTCCTTCAATCTCGTTCTTCCTTGTCCTCTCTTGTGCATCTCCCACTTCTCCTACAAAAGGATGGAGCCTCCATCCTCTAGATAAACCCTCAGTTCTCTCTTCATCTCTCTTTGTCTGAATCCCGTGTGCCACATGAAGCTGTCTCCTGGGCAGCTCCACTGTCACTCAAGCACAGTCCAGGTATACATCTCCTTACTCAAATGCCACCCACTGGGAATAAAACACCATGGCGCAGTTCTGTTTTCAAAGATCTCACAGTCCCTTTGCAGGTACATTTGAGAACACTGTTAGATGGCTCTGTATAGTTCGTTTGAGTGTATGGAAAAAACAGCAGTCTTTGGACTTGAAGTAAAGGTAACGTTTAAGAAAACTCAGAGATATTTCTCCTGTGAGAGGTTTCCACTTAGAGTATTGTGATATAAATATGGATTATTTGGCCCATTTAAAGCTTACAAGCATATGCAAGCACACAACCACACAGACACAAAACAATTACAGATAATCACAAATCTTCTCTCACTGATTTAGTTACTTGAAGACTGAGAAAGCTTCCAAAGCCAATGTGTTTATAGGAATAACAGGAACCTGTGTAACATTGTCGTATGATTAAATGTCAATAAGTATTGTTGAGCTCCTGTATAATATTCCTTTTCTAAATCAGACCTAAACTCAGAGGTGATGACTATAACTGAAACTAGTCACATCTCAATTTTTGGTACCTTAAAGTATCTATCATTATGTTCAGCTAATGATTTAAGTCAGTATATGGTGCTAAATTCAAAATATGCCACCACATCAGTAATGAAATTAAATTTAATTTGCCTTTTATTGCATATTTTTGTAAAGGCATTTCTTTCTCTCTCAGTTTTAGAGATCAGTGGAGTGGACGGTGATTTGCTTCTTTGGTGTGAAACTATTATTGATTCCTCATTGTTATGCCCAGCTGCAGTATAATCATATATATATATATACATATACATATATATATATACATATATATATGTATATACATATATATATATATATACATATACATATATATATATATACATATACATATATATATACATATATATATAGAGATATATAGATATAGATATATATACATATATATATATATATCAGTAAATTTTTCCTTTGCAATCGCAGAAACCACAATATGGTGTCTAAGTATATTGTAACACACTTAAATCTTGGTGATGATTAAGAGGGTTAATTAGAAAGTGAGAGTTTAATTGTTTCATTGTACAGTGTGGTGTCAATACGGTGTCTCCCTCTCATAATCCCTCATGGCACACACCAACACTGGGGCCGTCTGACACACACACGCACACACACACACACACACACACACACACACACACACACACACACACACACACACACACACACTAAATACTAATCTTAATGACTGATCCTAATGGGATTTCTGGGCTAATTGCTGATTCACTGGCGAGGGGGAAGATGGGACCACCACATTATCTCTTGATGTTTCTCATGGGCTTTCCGATCAGGGGAAGCACTGCCTGCGTCATAAGCTACTACATAACTACAACGTTACAGTCACACACACCACAACAGGCTGTACTGGACAGTGTGCAATCTAAACTGGAGGGATGGAGATGCTGATTGTGACTGGAACTGGTGTTCACACTTGTTGGTATAAGAATACTGGGAAGTTCATCAGCGCAGTCCTATCAAATTGTCATTACTTGCAATCTTTGAAATGGCAACCTCGTGCGCAGAACCCATTTTATGCAGTTACTATGGCGACCTCAGTCTAAATTAAAACCAAGGGGAGTATGCGGGTGACAATGATTAACTGCATAGTGCATTCACACAGACAACACTTTCCCTGGGGGCAGAAATGTGCTAGACCAAGGGATCTTACTGCTCTGTACTGCCATCCTGAGGGTAAGCTTTGTATAGCAACAGGAGGGCTAAGATGAGTCCAGTGACATAGAGGCATAAACAAAAGTACAGTCTGTTAACTGAGAGGGAGAAAGAAACCAGAGCAAGTGGCAGGAACAAAGATCTACACAGAGAAAGAAGGCAGAGCCACAGAGACAAGGAAGGAGAGAGAGAGAGACCTGAGAAATAGAACTCTTTCTAGGCCAGGGTCATGTACCTTTGGGGAAGATAGCTGGGTAATCTGTGTTAAAAGGCTATGTAGGCCACAGAACTTCTTTCTCATAGAGAACCCATACATCACTGCGTTCCCTTGGACAAGCAGAGGAGGAGGAAAAATTAAAAAGAACAGGGCCATTCATCACACAAACGCAGGATAGGACAATCATGGGGCCTAGCTCTGTTTCGATCATTTTTCCTCTCCTTCATCAACTCCGACACCTCCACCATCTCAACATCACCATGCCATCCTTGCATCAATCTCCGTGAAATTTAAAAAAAAATCTGCTCATCACAACATGTTCCTCAACCAGAGCAAGTGTACAGAAACTTCAAAGCTTCCACCAATGAAGTTGGATGTAGGCCTTGGAATGCCCTCAATTAAAAAGGAGGACGAGAGGAACCTATAATTAGGTCTGAAGGAGGGGTGGATCAAGGACAGAACACACAGAGGGATGAATGACAACGGCAATCAGCTGGGAAACTAATTGCGAGAACAATTATTATCAGACCCACTTCTGATCAGCCAAATTGACAGCTAAAATAAATATGGATTTGCTAACATGTGCCATAACAAAGAAAGCATAGCAAAAGGCATGGATGGTAAAGTGCAGAATGGACGTTTTTAAATGAGTTAGTAGGCCTTAGAGACTAATATCAGAAAGAAACTTTATTATCAGTAGATAGTAGAAGTCAAACTCTAAGTTTTGTTAGAATCTAGTTGGTTTCACATACAGGGTTCAGCTTTAACACTGAGTTGGAATCAAAGTGTGAAGAATTTCTGGCAGTGACAAAACAGATAGTCAAAATCAAAGTTTCCTTTTTTATACACTGAGAAATTACAAAAACATCAACACAAACCTC